>NC_056748.1:819603519-819753968 GCF_019279795.1 Protopterus annectens
TATATATATATATATATATATATTTCTTTGTGTTATTTAATTAAAAAAAAAAAGTACATTTCTTGCTTTTAGTTTTGTGTAGTCAGTTCGCTAGGTCACACTGCTTGGTGTTTTTTGTGGCCCCGTGTTCTTTTTCTTTGTTGCTGTTGTTTCCCAGAGCATGGCCAATTCTAAGGGTTTAAAAAGTGCAGCACTTCTGGGCACAAAATCCCACTTTCAGATGCTCACGGTGACTATGCAGTTTGTTTTGGGGTAGCTCATCTTGATTCTGCCTCTTCCATTTGTGGCAGTTTCAGTTAGTGGGCACTCACTGACCGCCGTAAAAAACTTATTTTGAAGGGACTTCTCCCTAGTTCCTCCTCTTCAGCCACTTCTTCCACTTCAGGGGCTCAACCCCCTGCCAAGAAACACTAATAGAGGAAGAGATCCCCCAGCAGACCTAGCCACTCAGTAGAACCTCCCTGCAAAATTCCGAGACCCTCAGAGCTGACTGCTTTGGCTCCAATAGTTGTACAAGCCCCCCTTCCCGGAGCCATAGTTTCTCCCTTGAAGTAGAAGTCCCCTCTGCTGCAGCAGCCTAGGCCCTCTTACAGGCCTGATTCCATAGCTTCTTCTGTTTGGTCCTCCTGTAGCTTTTCTGAATCTGAGGTGGACAGTATGATGGTGAAATTTCTCAAGGCACAAATCCAGGCTGGGGATCTTGCCTGCTGTATCCCCTCCTTGATCTGTGAACAACATCTCTGCCTTCACTCCTATTGCTCCTTCTTTGATCCGACCCTGTATTTCTCAGTTATTGGGTCCGAGGCTTCCCCTGGAGCCGCAATGTTACCTCGTCCCCGACGGTCTCCCTGTCTTTCCCGGCTCCAGCTGTTTCAGAGTCTAGTGATTCTTGGAGCCGTAGCTTCAACATCTGCTCCAAGGGGTTGACGTCAGCTACAAAATTTTCTGTGCTGTCTCTTCCTGTCAGGGCTTTAGCATTTGACAGCTCGGCTCTGACTCCCCATTCAGATCCTGGGGTGGTTGGGGTTCACAGAGCTTGCCCGTTGATGGATTTGGCTCTGGCAAGAGTACCTGCTGTGTCCTGATCTCCCTCAGCTTTCAAGGTTGTGGAAAGGGTTCTCTCTGCCCCCAGAAGTGCCTCAACTCTACCTGCTTCAGACTCTGGTCCCCCCATCCCCTAGCTGCCTTTATGCTGGAGACATCTACTCTGTCCCTTCTGGGACAGCCTGCCCCGAGGACTTCCAGATTGCTTCCCATTTGGAACCCCCATAGTATTCTATTACCTCTCTGGTACACCCCACCAAAGAGGTCCCCCGGAAGCACACATGTAAAGGGCGACACCTGGATTCCCCCTTGTAATTCCTCAAAGAGGACACTGATTTCGATGAAGGAGAAGGGTCCCCGAGCTCAACACCCAAGGATGTCTCTTTTGGGGATATCTTGGAAATCCTATGCCAGAAAGGGTGGTTGATCTTTCAAAAGCCCTAATCCAGAGGAATCAGTGTTTCTGGAAACCTTTGGGTCAGGCCCATCTACTACTTGGGTGCCCCCCACGGACCCCCTTATTGACCTTGTGTCCCCCAGGGCATGGAAGGAACCGGACACAATGGAACCTGTTCCCAGGCAGCCTGATAAAATCCTTAGTGCCCCTTCTGATCGACCATATTGGACTAAAGGAATTCCTGTTGATGCCATGGTGGTTGCAGCCACCACCAAAAAGGAGCTCACCCAGCAGAGCTCCACTATCCATCCCCTTAACAGGGAGCCTAGGGCTTTGTACAGGGTTGGAAAGTGGGTTTACACTTCAGCAACATTGGCATTGCGAGTGCTGAACTACTTGGTACACGTAACCAGGCCACAAAGGGACTTGGTTAAGGGACTCTCTAACTGGGTCTCAGGGTCCATGTCTGTCGAGGAACAGAAGTCTTATTCCTCAAGAATGGCCACCCTCCAGTCTATTTCCAATGCATCCATGATGTTACTCTCATGCGGCAGAGGGTGCTGCACAGGCAGCCAGATCAGGCATTGCTGTCAGAAGCCATTCCTGGATGCATCTGTGTGATTTTTCAGAACCCTATAAGGCATCTTTTGTCAACATTTCCTTTGAGGGATTGACCCTTTTTGGTTCAGTAGTTAAAGGCACACTCTCCCAAAGTGAAAAGGATGGAAAGACCTTGTCTGCCATCGGGATATGCATCTCTACCTCACAATGGACCTTTTCCAGGAACCAGCGTGGCGGTAAGAAGTTGTGGTTCTGTAAATCGCAAGGCCCTTTTCAGGATTCACAAGGGGACCTTTCTTCCATATGTATAGGGGAAACAGTTATAATAATGGACGCTGCCCTCACGGCAGGGGGGGGGGGGGTCCATTGAATCAAGGATTTACAGATTCTTTCTCGGACAGAACCAGTCACTGGTTGTGAAAGATTGCCTGACTGCTCTACTCTGGAGGCATTTGGTGGATGTTCATTTCTACACTCGGCAGCCTAGGAAGCCATCACAAAAGATCGTTGGGTGTTAAAAATCATATCCAGAGGCTATTCTACACCCTTTTTCCAAAAACCTTTAGCAAGGAAAATACTCCTTGATGTTCTACCCAATCAACGGGAGGTGGCAGCATTAGAGATTGCAAAGCTACTCTCAAAAAGAGTCATGCAAAGAGACCCCCGACCAGCACAGATCAGGCTTTTACTCGAGATTCTTTTTAGTGACTAAAAAGATGGGGGACCTCAAACACATTCTGGATCTTACCTCCCTAAACAAGTCGATTGCCAATTAAAAGTTCCAAATGGTCACGTTACAGTCCATTCTGCCCTTCCTGCAGAAGGATGACTGGATGCGCTCTATAGACCTTCAGGATGTGTACTATCACATCAAAATGAACAGGTGCTCCAGAAGGTATCTCTGTTTCAGGCTGGGAGCCAATCACTATCAATTCCGAGCACTGTCCTTTGGTCTCACCACAGTCCCCAAGGTATTTGCCAAATGCATGGCAGTGGTAGCACCTCACCTGATGCTCTAAGGATTCCAGGTGTTTCCTTACCTAGATGATTGGCTCCTAATTGCTCCCACCAGGCATCGACTCCTTCAAGACTGAGAATGCCTACTTCAGCTAGCCTCTACCTTGAGCATCTTTATCAATCTAAACAAATCCCATCTTCTTCTAGTTCAAGTCATAGACTTTATTGGAGTTCATTTGGACACCACTCAGTCTCTAGCCCGTCTTACTCCTGACAGGATTTCCATTCTGAGAACTCTCGTCCTTCAGGCCGTAGGGTCCATGGCTGCGACAGTCACTCTAGTATCATTAGCCTGCCTTCACATGAGAGTACTTCAGTGGAGCTTAGCCATACATACAGTGGTCTCTTCTTTGCTACCCTTTGAACTACCAAGTCAGGATCTCACAAGCCTGCAGTTTCTTATCTGATAGATCCAATCAGCTGATCTTCTCCAAGGTCAGCCTTCCGTCCTTCTTCCCTCCTCGACCTCTGTGACCATGGATGCTTCCCAACTTGGGGGGGGGGGCATTATCTGCGAGAGACAGTCCAAGGCACATGGTCCCCCCTGGAGAAAAATTTGCATATGCATGTTCTGAGATGAGAGCGGTGCTTCTCGCGTTGCAAGCCCTTCATTCCACTCTTTCTACCGGAACTACTACTATTCAGACAGACAACATGTCAGTGGTCTGGTACATCAGCAAGCAAGGAGGACCCAGGTCTTATCCCTTGTGTCAAGAGGCCATGAGGTTGTGGCAGTGGGCGATTTCTTCAAACCACTTTCTCATAGTGATGCACATCCCAGGGAAGTCAAACATCCTAGCGGACAGGCTTATCAGGACCATTCTGATGCCTCTCAAATGGTCTCTCAACCCTGCAGTAGCAAATATGATCTTCCAGAGATGGGGTCAACCTTGCTGCAACCTGTTCGGGTCTCTCTCCAACACCAACTGCAGTGACTTTTTTACCCTGATTCCTCTGCAGGAACAGTCATCGAGAGATGCTCTAGTCCATGCCTTGCCACCCTTTCTGCTCATTCCCATATTTCTACAGAAGACACAGAGGTTGAAGTGCCAAGTCATCCTCATTGCCCTTTTTGGCCCTGTCAGGTGTGGTTCCCCTTCTTTTGGTGTCACCTGGTTTGTCCACCTTGGACTCTGGATGCATCTCCAGATCCCTTGTCCCACCCCTTGGGGCACCTCTATCCAGATTTTCCAAACCTGAAACTAACTGCTTGGTTTTTCCACTTCCAATGATGGCTAGAACTGCTGGGCTTTCTATTCTAGTCAGAAAAATTTTGATTGCGGCACACAAACCATCCACTAGGAAGCTATACGACAGTTAAGTGGAAGAGATTCTGTGTCTGGGCTCATCAGAACTATTTAGACCCCTTTTCTGCTCCAAACTCAACAGTTTTGGATTTCCTAGCTTACCTCTTTAATAACTGTGCAAGCTTTTCTACTGTGAAAGTGCAACTTGCCTCCATTTCCATTTTTCATGTAGGGACGATTTCATTCTCCCTAGCCTCATCTAAACGGTGCAAGGCCTTCCTGAAGGGTACTTTTCTCCTACATCCTGCTATTAAGGATCCTGCCCTTCCTTGGGACTTCACATTGGTTCTTCAGGCTTTAGTTTCACCATACTTTGAACCTTCAGCAAAAGGCAACGTAGTTTCTGACTTGGGAAAACTATTTTCTTGGTGACTGTTACTTCCTCCAAGAGGTTGTCTGAGTTACAGGCTTTGTCTTGCAAGCCCCCATATTTGATTTTTCACAAGGACAGAGTTACGTTACGTATTAATCCTTCCTTTTTGCCTAAAGTCGCTTTTGAGGCTAATTTAAACCAAGTCATCAATCTTGCAGTTTTCTTTCCAAACTGTGTAAACAAGGGAGAGTACCTTTTTCATGCATTGGATGTACATAGAGAACTATGCTTCTATTTAGATAGAATTAACACATTCAAGAAATCTGACCAACTCTTTGTATCCTTTTCTATGTCCAGATTAGGTAATCCAGTTTCCAAGGTTACACTAGCCCATTGGATAACCAGTCATATCAAACTTGGTTATTCCTCTACAGGCATTTCCTTACCTAATAATATTAAGGCCCATTCTACTAGATCTGCTTCTACTCTTTCAGCCTTCTGGTCTAATCTTCCCATAAATAAAATTTGTGCAGCTGCTACCTGGTCTGACCATCATATCTTTATTTTCCATTATAAACTGGACATTATTTGCAGGACTAGGGTGTCTTTTGTTTCCGCTGTGCTGTGGAATATCCTTCCTTGAGGGCCTCTCAAGTTTTTTCAGTAGTTGTAGACTCTGTCCCATAGGTTGAAGAGTAACAAAGGCAACAACATCAGATAAAGAAATTATGTACATATCATAATGTTCCATCTGTGTTGTTGCCTCTCATTTGCTCTCCAGTCTTCCCTCCCTCCATCCCTCTGCCCTTTGAAGGACCTAACGGAATATTTTGGACAGATACTTGTGTTCTCCTTTGATCTCTTGAAGTATCCTAATTTGACTGATTCCTTTATCTCTTCCTTTTTATTGGTATTATGATTATGTGATATACTATGCTGCAGCAAGCTCGATCTGAGGGATTTGGAGGAGAGTAGCATCATGGGTAGTGGAGGAGCTCAGATGTTGGAATCTACAGCATTGGTATGCAGCTGAGTCGGATCTGATGCTCGGATCCGAAGCCCATATGTTGAAGAGCAAATCAGAAGCAACAACCCAGATGGAACTTTATGCTAAGTACATAACTTTTTTTTTTACTCAATTACCTTTTTTCTTCATCTTCCCTTCCCCACAGAATCCTTCCAAACATTAATGACATGAAGTGAGGCAGATAACTTTCAGGTCCTCAAAAGTTTAACAAAGTTAGCAGAAGTCCATGCTTTCCGCTTATTGTTATGCAGCCATATTTCACAAATTCAGTTGATGCTTTGCAGTCTCACATTTATTCACTAATTTCCATATTGCTAGTCTTCTTCTTGTGCATCTGTTTGTTTGTGTCTTTTGGCTTTTCCCAGTTAGGGGTCGCCGCAGCGGAACTCCGATCCACTAATGATTGACAGTAGATTTTTTACGTGCCGAGTTTGTCAGCCCTGACGCACAACCTTCAACAAAGGTATGCCCATTCACGCATGTCTTCACACAGAAGACGCTCTAGCTGAGAATCGAACGGCCCAACGTCTTGCTGTGAGGCGACAATGCTACCGCAGCACCACCACCACAGTCCTTTTTGTGCATCAGTATCTCCCTAATTTCCATGTTGCTAGTCTTCTTGTGCATCAGTCTCTCCCATCTCCAGATTCCGCTTCAGTTCCACAGTGCTTCTGATTCTTCTGGTCAACTCTTTTGCTTTTCTCTCTCTCTCAACCATTTTCCTTTGGAACAGTGAAAAAGGTTTCACTGGCAAAGTCTCCCTGTATGTGCTATTATCAGAAGAATGAGAAGCAGAGTTGCCTTCTGCTTGATGGCTCAGTTTTTTTTGGACAAACTTTTTCATTTCCTCCTTAGCCTGTTCTGTATCAAAAAATTATCTTGATCCTGCAATCTGATGAACTGCCTCTCGGCATTCCCTGATTACTAGAATAATTTTTTTTCTCTTCTGCCAGGTATACAGTGAATAATAATTTTCCACAAACACTCTGTCTTCAACTTTAATACTTTGTCTTTTTGCCACAGCTTTGTCAGGATCATCTCTTTCTCCTGGTAGCTTTGCATCTTTATTAATAAGGATCATGGCTGCTTTCTCATGGCCATATTTGGAGCATGTACGTGGTGCACCCTTTCAAGTAATAGTTCCTGCTTTGGGATACCAGTCCAGTTGCTTACTTATGCTTTCATAAAATTAATACAATCTATTCTTTCTAGTTTCTGTGGTACAGCAGAAAATCTCACATTTTCCCTATCTGCTCTGTCCTCTAATTCTGCCATTTTTTGAAACATCTCTTCTTGAGCAACAGGATACTCAGCCAACCTTTTTTTAATTTCAAACTCTGATTTTTGAAGTTTTTCACTTATTCATTCACATTTCACCCCCCCCCCCCCCCCCAGATTACTGGAAGCCATGTCTTGTACCAAAGCTTGAGCTTGAACTGCTTTTTGCTGAACAGCTGCAGGATTTTTATCAGTCAGGATTTTCTCTTTAACTTTTTTAGTTGATTCTCTTCCAACCTGTAGTTTATTCTTTGCAGGCATCCAGGAAGTGTGCCTACTAGCCAATAGGTGAATTTTACTTAAGTTGACAGTATCTCTGGTTGTAGTTTCTCTGTTTCTGCTTTCACAGTGGAAGAGCTGAAGTTAACCTGTTGATCAGTGTGCAGGCATCTTGGGGAGTCTGTCCTTTGTCAGTTCATCTTGTGCCTATCAATGGTCTGTGTAGGTTTATTTTTTTTTTTAAATAAGAAATATCTTTATCAAATTATCACTTACAACATAGGCAATCATAACATTTATATAAATTATGATAAAACATATTGACATATTTTCATTTGCAGACATTATACATCACTTATAATCTATTCAGTCATTGTCATTCAAACATTTATATATCTCATTCAATTTTTGCCTTCCCTTAAATCTCACTCATCATCCAAAACATTATTCTGCTTGTATTGTTCCACAATTCCCATTTTTTTCTGTGTAATTTGCTCCTACACTTATCTAAAGATCACAGTTCCAGTTATTTTATTTATGTTACTGTATTCACTACTTCTCTTACAGTTAGTTTAGACTTGGATTTCCAATTTCAAGTAATTGGGGTTTTTTTTGGCAGTAATCAGAGTTAAACTCGGCAAGGCCTTACTGTTTCTAAGCAATTCCAATTCTGTATCATACCTCAAGAAAATAATTTCCTTTGTTACACCAATTTAGTCACCCAGTATGTCTGGGAGAGTAGTCTGCAGGGAATTTTTAAAGTCTGCCAACTCATTCCAGTTTCAAAAAATATGTTCCTAATTACTTCTTTTTTCCTATCACACCTCCAACATTTGTAGTCCACCTGAGGAAAATTTCTTTGCAATCTGCTTGGGGTATAGCAGTATCTATGCAAACACTTCCAAGCAAAGATCCTATATCTTGTAGACATTGTTGCATGTTTGGGAGCTAAACATATATACTCCCATTGTTTCTTTGTGAATTGCCTATCCAATCTAGATTCCCAATCCTTTCTGACCTCCTCTGATTGATTACTATAGCTGTTATGAAATATTTATATGCCCTACTAATTATCCATTTTTTAACAGCAGCTTCTGTTTTAGATTCTGTTAAAAACTCTACTAGTCCTGGTCTTTCACTTATGACACCCCTGTTTATTTCTGTTTGCCCATTTTCTGGTAGTGATCCGTGATAGGGAAGGCAATCTGTAGCTGCAGTCCAAATGAACTCTTGGCCTCTTCCAATTCTACTACCTTTCCCTCTTAATTTCTTTACAGTACATTGGTTGTCCTTTGTGTTTCACTGTTGCAGTTATCACATTTGGGTTATCCTGCCAGGGGTAGCCCTCAGTCGGCCCGAATACCAGAGGCTTAGTATTTCTGCATCTGTTGCTGTCTCTCCAGTCAGGTCGTCAGTGGTATAAAATCAGACAGCCGACACCATTACATCAGTCTTTCTTCCCGTGGAGCCTGAAGCAGAAGCAGTTTGCACGAGTGCCGGTCGGCCGATACCTGAATTTTCATTCCGAATTGAAGTTGAAGTATTCTACTTCTAAGTACCCCATTGGGGATCCTTTTTTCTTGCTCTAACCGATGTCAGAAAAAGTTAACAATTGTATCGCATGTGGAAAGCAAATACCACACTGAGACTTCCATTCTTACTGCGTCACCTGTTTAGACCCAGACCACGACATCCCTCGCTGTTGCTTTTGTGCTTTGTTTAACGCCAGAACTATACATCGTCGGGCCCTCATTGTAGCTACATATTTTTGCTCTCAGTCCTCGAATTCCGATTTGGCTTCGGTAAGCCATCCAACTACCGATCTTCTGAAAAAACGTAAGGATAAAGACAGAGACAGACCGCACAGGTCCAAAACTGCCGATGACACTTCTGTTAAGCTAGTCATCAGTTCTCCGGTCCTCAGTGAGGTGCTTTCACTGCCCCTGATGCCCGCTTCTGTGGATTCGCAGGCTGCTACCGAGACCCTTTTCGGAGTCCGGTATGCCCCAAGACTCTTCTTCGACTAAGGATCCTGTGGATGTCTCTACCTTGGATGGGTCTGGAGCTGCTGACCAGGCACCGGCTTTCAAGGAAGTACTTTACACTACTAATACTTGACACAAACTGACAACTTCTTTCAGGTCTTCAGTTCTTTCAAAAACTACTGAGTTTCTAAGGCCCAGGATATGCACTACGCCCAAAAAAACAACAACCTAAGCTCAGGCACCTTGTTAGGGGAAGCCAGGCTACCCCTTCCAAAAGAAAAAGAGACTTGTCCCCAGTAGTTTTATCTGAACAGGAGTCCGATGACTCTGATGCTTCTGAATATGAAGACATGCAACCCCTCTCTGCTTATGAGGATTCTGATGCAGGGGAATCCATTTCTTCTGCCTCTCCACCCAAGGATTTTTCATTTGGTGAAACCCTTCATACTTTAAGGGAGCATTTCCAATGGGAATGTCAAGACTATCCTCAGTCAAAAAAGAGACTCAGGGAATTCTTAGATTTACCACAGCACAGACCTTTGGCCATTCCTCCTGTCCTGGATGTTGTGGATGATGTCTTTATGGAATCCAGTTTGACTCCTGACACGCTTCCTCCTGCTCCCAGGAAACCTGACAGGTACTACAGAGTCCCTGACTCTCACAAATTCCTTTTCAAAAACCCTACTGCTGACCCAGAGGTCATCTCTCAAGGACCTAAAGAATTAAAGCAACCTCAACTAAGAATCCCACCCCCTCGGACAGGGATTCCCAAACTTTAGACAGATGGGGTAAAAAAGTACACATCTCTGCTACTCTTGCTGTTAGCGGATTAAATTGTCAATTCCACATGCTGAAATATCAGTAGTATAGCATGGAACTCCTCAAACAAAAAATATCTTATTTTCTTGCTTGTGCAGAAAGTAAAGAATTACAAAAGCTTATGCATTCTACCAGTCAAGTTACTAAGCACACCTTGCAATGTGGCTTTGACACCCTTGAAGCATCTTGCAGGGCAGCAGTCACTGGTTCTGTCCATAGAAGGCATGGTTGGCTTAAGGAACAGACCTTGCTAGACCATGTCAAATCCAAATTATTGGATGCACCATTGAACAAAGACAATTTGTTTGGCACCGAGGCAGAAGAGGTCTTAAAAAAGATGGAAGAGAAAGCTAAATCTATGCAGACAGACTTTTTACAGGTCCAGCCTCTGAGGTTCAGTAGGCATTACCCCTCCAAGCACTGGTCCTTTCCTGCCCCCTCCAGGCCAGCTCAGCCCAGACCCAGAGGAAGCAGCCCCAGGGAATACAGAGATCTGAACAATGGAGTTCCTCCTCTCCAAAAACAGGGAGTGCTAAGCCACTAGACCACACAGCCTTCACCCTTGTAACCGAGAAATGGGGCACCCCGAAGGTGGACCTCTTCGCCTCCCACTCCAATCATCATGTCAGCAAATTCTGCACCAGGGAACCTCACAGAAAGGCCTGGAAAGGGAAAGTGAATGCTCTATCCTTCCATTGGCTAAATCTCTCCATCTGTGCATTTCCCCCTCTACCACTCATTTCAAGTGTACTGCTCAAAATAAGGGAGGAAAAACTGAGGGCAATCCTGATTGCCCCATACTGGCCACGCCAGCACTGGTACCCACTGCTGCCACAGCCTGTCACCTCTGCCACCATGGCATCTGCCTCAGATCCCAACACTCCTGACCCAGAGGAATGGAGAACTTATGCATCCCCAATTGCAGACCCTCAACCTGGCAGCCTGGCTTATTCCATGATCTCTCCTCAGGCTGCCAGTCTAAGCAAACAAGTCCTAGATGTTATACATGAGGCCAGATGCCCCAGCACTAGAAAATCCTATGCTGACAAGTGGAAAAGGTTTTGCACCTGGATCCAGGCTAAGGGAGCCGAAATGGCACAGCCTTCCCTACCTCTCATCCTGGATTACCTAGCAAACCTACTACACAGGGGTCTATCCATCTATTAAAATTCATGCCTCTGCCATCTCTGCTCATTACAGCACAGAGCCACATCTCGTCTCACACCCTTTCATCAAACAGTTCCTAAAAGGGGCAAACAACTTAAGGCCACCCAGAAGAGCTCCTACCCCAGCTTGGGCCTTTAACGTTGTGTTGGAAAAGCTCACCCTAACCCCCTTTGAACCTGCAGCTTCAGCAGAGTTAAAATTCCTCTGTTGGGAGACAGCCTTGCTTCTGGCCATCACAAGAGTGTCAGAGCTATAAGCACTCATGGCTGTAGAACCCTTCATCATTTTCTCCCTCAGGATTAACCCATTCTTCATGGCTAAAGTGGTATCCAGTGTGGCTCTCAACCAATCCATTCAATTGCCCACCTTTTTCCCTAACCCACAAAACAAAGGGGAAAGGATTCTGCACTCTTTAGATATGCACAGACAGCTCAGATTCTATCTGGATAGGACTAAATCTTTTAGAAATAATGATCAATTGCTAGTCAGCTTCACAGCAGCGGCAGAAGGCAAGGCCATAAACAAACATACAATCTCCAAATGGATAACACACTGCATCCATTTCTGCTACAAACCGCCCCTAAAGAGGGTCAGAACACATTCCACCAGGGCAACCTCCACCTCTGCAGCTTTTCTCAGAGGGGTCCCCACCAGGGACATCCTGGAGGCTGCAACATGGACTTCTGTTCATACCTTTACCAAGCATTACCACCCACTGCAGTCTTGCAGAGCATCCTAGCCAGCCCCCAGTCTTCTTGACTGCCTTCACCCTTTTCTTCAGCTTAGGGAATCAACCCAAATTTGATGACTGCAACAGTGAAACATGAAGAACATAGTACAGTTGTGTACACTTACCATAAATGTAGATGTTCAAGTGTATTCACTTTTGCAGTCCTGGTCCCCCCCCCCCCCTCCATCCCCCTTGTCTCTCTCTTCCTCTCTCCTTACAAGGCATTTTTGGTATTTACTTTCTGTTGGTGGTGTTTATCCACCATAACCTAGCTCCCTATTTGGGGGTTCCTGACAGTTAGGGTAAGAAAAACTGATGTAATGGCATCAGCTGCCTGATTGTATACCACTGACGACCTGACGTCATTCCTGGAGCGACAGCAACCAACGCAGAAATACTAAGCCTCTGGTATTCGGGCCGACTGAGGGGTACCCCTGGCAGGATAACCCAAATGTGATGACTGCAACAGTGAATACACTTGAACATCTACATTTATGGTAAGTGTACACAACTGTACTTTCCTTTGCTAGTTTTCTCCAGTAAATTCCAACCCTCTTGCCTGTTCTCTGTTTCCATTATTGTAGTCATCCCTACTGGCTGAATCTCCTTTTGCCATTCCTATATTGACTCAGTTCTTAAATACTTTCTGCTACTTTATGAATATAATATTCTGTATGGTTATTGTTATTACGATCTGCATCCAGAATCCCAATCCCAGCTCTGCTTGTTTCATGAGCTTTCCCCCAGATTCATCATCATCCCTTTCCACTTTGAATTATTTCTTTCTACTTGTGCTATATGTATAGGAGCCTTAACTGTGTAACTCTGAAATACCCCTTCAAATCAGGTAATCCCAAACTACCTTCTTTTGAAAGTATCATCTTATCCCACTTGACTGTTGTCCCCCCTCCCCCGATAAAATCCTTCAACTCTTTATTAATTACTATCCACAACATCTCCTCTGGTTGATAAAAATATGCCTGACCCATGTATAAAACTGAAGGGACTAAAAACATTTTCACTGCTTTTATCTTGCTATCCATATCCATAAAACAGAACTTCCAGTTTCTCAGTTTATATGTTATCTTTTGTTTAGTCTCTTCCCACATATCCTTAGCTGTCATAACAGAATCATTTTAATCCATATTCCTATGATTTTATCATGTCCCTGTAAATATGGGTATTGCTGGACCAGTCCATCTGTGGCTACATAGTTTACGGCTATTGCCTTTGTTTTAGCTTCATTAATTTGTATCCCAAAATAACTTGAATCTGTCTTAGAGTGTTCCACAACACTGAAATGTCCTTTTCTGGTTTTATCAGATACAAAATAATTTCATCTGCAAATAAAGTGAAATTTCCTTGATTACTGTACCAATTATATCCTTGAATTTCTGAGTCCCTTATGTCTTTGCCAGAGGTTCTAAATGTAACACAAGTAATAGCTGGGAAAGAGGACATTCTGCCTGGTTCCTCTGCTGTAACAGAACTTATTAGAGAGGAACCCCCATTTTAATTTTCTCCCCCAATCCCTCATATATCCTCCTAATCAACCTTATAATTGTATCAGCGAATGCAAATGCGTCCATTGCCCTACTCATAAAATCCCAGCTTACAATGATGAATGCCTTCTCTGCATCAAAACCTACCAACAGTGGTATTTTCTTACGTTCTGCTTACCTCTCAATCAACATTGTTCTATTAATGTTGTCAGATGTTTGCCTCTCCTTCACAAAACCACATTCATCCATATTGTATCAATTTTGGCATCACCTTTGCCGTTATTTTAGCCATTATCAACATAAACACTTTATAATTGTGGTTTAGAATCAAAATGGATCTATCTGAAGCTGTATCTGATTGGTCTTGACCATCTTTAGGTATTACAGCAACCACCATTTTCTTCAAGGATGTTGGTACTTCTCTTCCTTTTAAAATCCTGTTAAAACTTTCCAGAGCTTTATCACATTCTTCCCTCATAGCTTCCAAACTTCCACAGGAATACCATCTATTCCTGGAAACTTTTGTGTATGTTGGTTATACATCACCATTTTATCTAATCTCCTCCTATCATTTTTAGTAATTGAGCCTCATTTCCGTGTAACCTTGGCATATTTAATCCTTCCATAAATATTTCCATTCATACTTTATCTTGATTTCCACATTTGTCTGCTTTATACAGATTTTTCAGAAAATTTCTGAAATATTTCTAATACTTCTACATATTTGGTTATTTTGCTTGTTACAGGCTCCCTAAGCTTGGCAACAACTCTTTCTACTTTTTTGCCTGAGCCATCGTGCTAAAAACTTTTGTGGTCTGGAGTTATCAAAAAACACTTGCTTTAACAGCAGTCTTTCTAAACTCATGCATATTATCGAGGTAGTCTCTTATTTTCATTTTAGCACTCTGCCCGGTGCACCTCTTCTTGTTCTGTGATATTCCACTATTCCGCAGTACTTTAAACTTTGTCAGCCCCCTCTAAATGTAACCATATCTTTTTTTTTTTATTTCCACCCTGTTTTTTTTAACTCTGCTTTAATTTTATTCCACACTCCAGCTATATTTTCAGAAGAAATTTCTGTCTTAACTCCCAAATAATTTCCAGTACCAATTCCTTAAATTCCTCTCTGTCTAAGAGATAGGCGGGGAAGTGCCACTGTCTCATTTTTATTTCATTACTCTGGATTCTTATTTTAGTTGTTACTGGCGCATGGTCTGAAACGGTTATTAGACGTATATCAAAACTTTAAATGAAATGTACATGTTCCTGTGAAATATAATTTCTGTCTAGCCTAGTCCAGTTTTTTGAACCTTGGGGAATAGTATGCAAATTCACTCAGATCTCCTACTACTGAATTCATATCTTCCGTACCAAATATTTTTATAAATTTCTTCAACAATCTATTTTCTTTTTTATTATATTTTCCCTTCTAGACCCCCACCCCACCACCTGCTACATCCTTACTGTTGCACATCAAATTCTAGTCCCCACCTATAAGTAATATTCCCTACTGAAAGAATTTTCTTAAGCTGCATTTTAGCAGTTTTAGGTGGAATATTAACACATGCCGGCATAATCCTTCTTATTTGTCAAAAGCCCCTTAGTACTACAGATCTACCGTTAAATTATTTTTTCCTCTTCTGTCATTATTGGAGCTCCTCTCACAATTAATGTAAGTACCCCCTTTTGTCCCAGATATTCTGCTGAGTAACCATCCTGAAATCCTTTCCTTTTGAAATTCACATCCTCCCTTCTTTCCATATGTGTTTCCTGTAGCATAGCTATTTGTACTCTGCATTTCTTATTATAATTCACTAGTCTTTCTTTTTTGTATATATATATCTGTGAGCCCATTCATATTTAAAGATAATATAGACAGTGTTGTCATTATGATAAGTTATTCCAACCTGTTATGTATAACAGCTTTTTTAAATGTCTAGTTTAAGCTTTTGTATTGCATGCATATGCTAATGATTGGCAGGTTGATCTTTTATACAGTTTCTTACCATGTGTATTTGAACTTATGTCACAACTTAGAAGACATTTTGTTTTAATGAAAACCATCAAATAAAAAATACAAATACACCCCAGAATACTCCTAGAACCTATTAACTTAATACAAACACACAAGACTGTATACATCTTCAGATAGTGTAGTTTAACACTCCTCATAAAAACAATTGGCTCAGATTGACAGCCACACTCATAGGCTTGAATTAACTTGTAATGAGGGTTCTCCAAGCTAAGATGCATGCTACCGCCTTTGCTTCAGCTTACATCAAATGCTGTTTGCTTTTCTCTCATGTTTTATTCCTCTCCCAGATATAGAGAACAACTTGATTTATTTAAAAAAAATCTCCTAGCCGTTGGAAGAAAGAAGTATTCTGTTTTTATTGTTCCCTTATATTGTCTCTATGGAAACATGAGAACTAGATACACAGTTGCCTTCCACTACAGATTTTTCATATTGCACTTTGAACATTTATTTCCTAGAGGAAAACTTTTCATTATATTCAGTGTTCTTGTTTCTTCTTGCTTCACCTTAAAACTTGTTATTGGATCAAGCCAAGGACCTTAATTCAGTCAGTCCCCAATGCAAAAACAAGAAAATCATATCAGTTTTAATTGTCATGCTGTTTTGTCCAGGCATTCTTCTCTTTTTACATTGCAGTGCTTGCATTTCTTAAAACTGATCAAGAAGAAAGAATGAAGAAGGAAAGAAAAAAGGGTGGTGCACCTATTTATTTTAGTTATCCCTATTACACTGATAAACAACTGAAAAAAGCTTTACTTTATAGCATGCAGTATATTACATTTTATTAAAAATACTGTTAATAGCAAAATTTGATCTGATGTCATTTTTATTAATTTCCCAACGGTTGTGTTTGGATCTGACCCACAGGTCCTACTCAGCTACTTTCTTTAGATTATAGGATCCAACTCTGGAGCTCCTCCTTTATACATAGTGTCCCTGATGTGTTTATATCACGATCTGAAGTAGTTAACTTCATTTGTGCATCAACCTATGGGTTAGCAGATCCATATCGGATCCGAGCCGGCAGTTTCTAACAGCTGAGATCCGAGCTCCAAGCTCCTCCCCTACCCATAATCCCCTGCCATCCCTCCCTAACCCCAGATCTAGTTTGCCGCGGTTATACCAGCAGCTTGATCTCGAGCTTCCGGGCCTTAGAGCATATTTTCTATGAGAAAATCTTCTTCTTTTTTTTTGGGTAGCTAAAGTTGTGTGTGAATTTGTTTGAGTGTGTGTTTTTCTAATCGTTAGTGTACCCTTTTTTGTATTACCCCCCCCCCCGTTTCGTGAGAGCGTTAGGGTGTGTGTGGTTTTGGGGTCTAGTGAGTGTGTTTTTAGTTTACTATGGCAGACGCTCCCAAAACATTTTTTTCTAAATGTACTGAGTGTGGCCATAAGCTCTCCCCAGCGGATGGCCACACTCGGTGCGTTTTATGCCTTGGGCGTTGAACACCTGTCATCCGGCTGCGCTATTTGTGCAGCGTTCAACCCCAGGGCTCTGAAGGACCGGAGGTCGAAGCTGATTCTGGCGGGACTTCTGCCCCCAGACTCGGCTCCGTCCTCCAGTCCACCCGTGGCTCCTGCTACGGCTGCGGCAGCGCCCACTTCTGCTTCCCTTCCCTTGGCCCCGGCCCACCTTGGGCCAAGAGGATAGGGAAGCTAGAAGTGAGAAGCGCAAGGAGAAGCATCAAAAGCGGCGGGCCAAAGCCTCTGCATCGGCCCCGCCAGCCAAGCGGGCTTCTCCCCCCGAGGCCTCCGAGCCTTCTCGGCTCCGTTCGCCCTCCTTCTCGCCGGAGGAGGAGGAGGCCCTGTCACCTTCGAGGTCATCGAGGCGGCACTCCCGTCTCGCCTTGGTGGCCTCCTCTAGGTCCACTAGAAGTTTAACTGATGCAGACTTGGACCGGATGATGCGAAGGTTCCTCCAGGCCCAGCTGCAGATGGGAGTGCTCCTGCCTCCCCCCCCCCCTTTCCAGGGGGGAGCTCGACCCCATGTTTTGTCCCGATTGCTCCTTCCCCGACCCGCTTCCCGGGTTCATGGTCTTCGGAGCTGACTAGCGTTGGAGCCGGGGGACTGTCGACGCCGATAGAGTTGAGTGCTTCGGCGCCGATGGCACCCTCGAGTCTGTCGGGTCCCTTTTCTGCACATCTGAGCTCTCTGAGCCGAGAGCTGAGCTTCGGATCCGAGACGGTTAGCATGCCTTCGGCTCCATCCAGGACAGAGCATGCTGCCCCTTCGGATCCGATCACCTTGGCGTCTTATCCGAGAGAGGGTCTGCTCTCGGATCCTAGGGAGAGCAGCTCTCCTTCGGCCTTCGACGTGGTGGAGAGGTTTCTGTCGAGGGACTCCAGGCCCCCGTCCCTAGCTACGGCTCCACCCTGCACTCCCTCTCAGATGGGCCCGACTTCCGTCACCCGGCCCCAGGGACAGCCTGCTCTTACGTCCCAGATCGTTCCTTTGTTGGAACAGGATTTGGTTGGTGAGGCCTCCTCGGACAGCCCCCCCCCGAGGAAGTCCCTCACAAACGCAAGTGCAAAAGGAGGCACTTGGACTCCCCTGAGTCTTTGACAGAGGACACGGACTTGGAGGAAGGGGAAGGCTCCCCAAGATCACCCCCCGAAGACATCTCATTTGGAGACATCATGGAGATGCTTAGGATTAGAGGGGGGTGGTCTGCCCCAAAAACTACCTCGGACAAGTCCTTGTTTCTGGAGGCGTTTGAACCAGGCCCGTCTACCTCTTGGGTGTCCCCTCCAGCCGACCCCCTGGTAGACCTGATCACTACCAGGGCATGGAAGGAGCCGTACACTGTGGAACCCGTTCCCAAGAGGTCGGACAGAATTCTTAGCCCTCCCCTCGGATAGGTCACATTGGAGTAAGGGGTCCCTTGTAGATGCCATGTTGGTGGGAACTAGCCCAGGAGAGTCCCACGGTCCATCCTCTTGACAAGGAGTCTCGGGCGATGGACCGCTTGGGGAAGCAGGTGTTTGCTTCAGCCACCTTCTCGGTAAGGTCGCTGAACTATATGGCACACATAATACGACTCTAGCGGGACCTTGAGTACGCTGAGAGGAGAAACAAGTTTACTCTACCCGAATGGCCACTCTCAGGTCTATTTCCAATACCTCTATGCGGCTACTATCCCATGCTACGGAGGGAGCCCCTAGAGCTAGCGGAGCGGGCGTCGTCCTAAGGCGACAGGCGTGGCTCCACCATTGTGATTTTGCGGGACCCTTTAAGGCGTCATTCGCTAACGCCCCATTTGATGGTTCTGCCCTCTTTGGCAAGACCGTATGCGACACCTTGGTCCAGAGCGAGAAAGACGGGAAGACGCTGTCTGCCGTCAGAGTCCGCTTCTCTGCTCCCCAGAGGTCCTTCTCCAAGAACCAAAAGAGACAGAAGAAGATGTGGTTCCGGAAGTCTCAGCAGTCCCGTTTCGCTCAGGACCCCCCCGTCCTTCAGGGGCAGAGGAGGACAGGGTGGATGCCGCCCTAGAGGCAGAGGGGGCCCGAAAAACTTTGGGTCCAGAGAACCTTTCTCTGATCGGCCCATGCAGCAACCCTGAGGGGTTACCCGACTGCTCCACTCTGGAGGCAGTCGGGGGGGCATTTCTCGAGGCACCTAGCAGCTTTGGGAGTCCATCACAACAAACCGCTGGGTGCTTCGAATTATATCCAGAGGCTACGAGATTCCATTTCTCCATCCCCCTCTTGGACCCAGATCCCTCCCCGATGTTCCACCCGATCAGAGGGAGGCCACAACCGCAGAAATTCAGCAACTGCTAGAAAAGGGAGCGATCCAGCACATCCCCCTAGACCAGTACGGATCAGGCTTTTACTCCAGGTTCTTCTTGGTGCCAAAAAAGACGGGAGACTTAAGACCAGTCCTCGACCTTTCTCTCTTGAACCTGGCAGTAACCAAAGAAAAGTTCCGGATGGTCACCCTTCAATCCATTCTCCCCCTCTTGCAGGAGAATGACTGGATGTGCTCCATAGACCTCAAGGACGCGTACTACCACATCTTGATGGACAGACGGTCCAGGAGGTTTCTCCGCTTCAGGCTAGGAGCCAGCCATTACCAATTCAGGGTCCTCCCCTTTGGTCTCACCACAGCCCCCAGGGTGTTCACCAAGGTGTTAACTGTGGTAGCGGCCCACCTGAGACTCCAGGGAATTCAGGTCTTTCCATACCTGGACGACTGGCTCCTGACCGCCCCCACAAGGCATCTACTCTGCACGGCCAGCTCTCCGGTTGGGGATCACGATCAATGTGGGAAAATCTTCCCTTCTTCCGACTCAGGTCATAGATTTCATCGGAGCCAGGTTGAGCACAAATCAGCTTATAGCCTTCTTGACTCTGGCCCGGCTGCAATCTCTAAAACTTCATGTGCAGGTCATTCTTCATTGCCCAGCCCCTCCGGCGGAATTGGTCCTGAGGGCCTTAGGCTCGATGGCAGCAACCATCAACCTTTTGCCCATGGCGTGCCTAAATATGAGAATCCTGCAGTGGACCCTCCAAGTCCAATGGTCCTTCCCACATTACCCCCTGAGCCACCCTGTTCCTCTCAGCAGGGTTTGCAGGAGAGCCCTCTTGTGGTGGCTCCAGTCTCCGGACCTCCAGAAGGGGTGCCCCTTTTCTATGTCCCCTCCCTTAGCCACTGTGACCACGGACGCCTCTCGCCTCAGGTGGGGGGGGGCATTGTTTGGGCAGGACCGTCCAAGGCACGTGGAACCATGTGGAGACCTCACTGCATATCAGTGTCCTAGAGATGAGGGTGGTGCTGTTAGCGTTGCAAGCACTTCAGAGCCTTCTTCCCGTCGGGACAATTGCGATTGAGACGGACAACATGTCGGTCGTCTGGTATATCAACAAACAAGGGGGAACCAGGTCCTATCCACTTTGTCGGGAGGCCATGAGAGTGTGGGGAATGGGCGATTTCCACCAACCGTTTTCCTCATAGCGACACACATTCTGGGACGGTTCAACATCCTAGTGGACAGATTGAGTCGCACCATCCTCTAGCCGTACGAGTGGTCTCTGAATCTCAAAGTAGCGAAGCAGATTTTCTCCAAATGGGGTCAACCTCGTTGCGATCTTTTTGCCTCTCCCTCAAACACAAAGTGCAAAGACTACTTCGCTCTAATTCCCCCACCCGGGGAATCTCCAAGAGATGCTCTGGTGCATGTTTGGCCACCCGGTCTACTTTATGCTTACTCTCCACTTCCCCTGATGCTGAAGTTTCTGCAGAAAGCCAGACGGTTAGGGAGCAGAATAATCCTCATTGCCCCATTCTGGCCTCGTCAGGCTTGGTTCCCATATCTATGGTCTCATCTGGTGAATCCTCCCTGGAGTCTAGATCTCATTCCGGATCTGATCTCTCACCCATTGGGCCTGCCGGCCCCAAACCTGAACAACCTCAAGCTCACGGCTTGGTTGATCCAGTTCCACTGTTAGCTAGGACTCCCGGTATCTCTTCCCCGGTCAAAGCCATCCTAGTAGCTGCTGACAAGCCATCTACTAGAAGGGTTTATAATACCAAATGGAAACGTTTTTCTATCTGGGCAGAGCATCAGAACTTGGACCCCTTTACAGCTCCGTTGCCAGCAATATTAGACTTTCTATCAGGGTTATTTGACCAAGGTGCTAGTTCCTCCACAGTCAAAGTACAATTGGCAGCTATCTCTCATTACCATGTTGGATGTGATCTGGGTCCTTTGACCTCATCCAGATTGTGTAAGGCCTTCTTAAAAGGCACCTTCTTACTAAGACCCCCGGTGAAGGATGTAGTCCCTCCTTGGGATTTAGCGCTGGTACTCCAGACTTTAACAACTTCCCCCTTTGAGCCTGCAGCTTCGGTGGATCTCAAATTCTTATCCTGGAAAACAGCTTTTCTTGTTGCCATTACTTCGGCAAGAAGGGTTTCAGAACTTCAAGCCCTTTGCGCAAAGCCACCGTACTTGACCTTCCACAAAGATAGAGTATCCTTCAGGACCAATCCCTCCTTTCTGCCCAAAATTGCGTTTGAATCTAGCATCAACCAGTCTATTAATTTACCAGTCTTCTTTCCCAATTATCAGAATAAGGGTGAGTACAAGTTGCATTCCTTAGATGTACACAGACAACTACGATTCTATTTACACAGGACAGCTGGTCATAGGGAACCATACCAGCTGTTTGTATCCTTTGCTAAACCTAGTCTGGGGAAACCTGTTTCGAAAGTCACACTGTCCAGGTGGATTTCCCAGTGTATTCTTCTGGCTTATGAGAGTTCTGGCTGGCCTGCACCTCAGGGAGGCCATGCCCATTCTACTCGGTCTATTTCTACCTCCGCTGCTTTTCGTTGTAGAGTATCTTTGGATGACATTTGCTCAGCAGCCACGTGGGCTTCATCTCATACCTTTATAAACCACTATAAGTTGGATTTTGTCTGCAGAGGGAGAGCATCCTTTGGCTCCGCAGTGCTCTGGAACATCCTTCCATGAGGACCTCCCAAGATTCAGGTAGCTGGGGACTCTGTCCCATAGGTTGATGCACAAATGAAGTTAATTATTTCAGATTAAGAAGTTATGTACTCACCATAACGTTCCATCTGAGTAAGTAAACTTCATTTGTCAGCAACCGTCCCTCCCTCCGTCCCCCTGACCTACTTGGATGTTCATGGTATTCCTGTGTCATGACGGATTGTATCCAGGTTAGTCTTTAGAGGTGATCCTCTTCTCTGATATTACAGGTGTTGCTTTTAGGCAAACTTGATCTGGGGTCAGGGAGGGATGGCAGGGGATTATGGGTAGGGGGGAGGAGCTTGGAGCTCGGATCTCAGCTGAGTCGCACCATCCTCTCGCCGTACGAGTGGTCTCTGAATCTCAAAGTAGCAAAGCAGATTTTCTCCAAATTGCCGGCTCGGATCCGATATGGATCCGATAACCCATAGGTTGCTGACAAATGAAGTTTACCTACTCAGATGGAACGTTATGGTGAGTACATAACTTCTTATTATCGAAAGATGAAAATAGCGAACGCTATTTAATCAAACCTAAAATATCTAAACCTCATAATATCGTACATTCAGAACAGCAATTTTTTTTTCCTTGGGAAAATATTCGCTATTCTGAAACACATACACACAACACAAGCACACCTAAAAAAACATCAATACACACACATACACTTATAATCCTACGACTAACCCTACACTAAACTATGCATACACTACTATCTATCCACTTACCGTAACCCAAACCCTAACCCTAAGGTCCATCACTATCGCACACTCACCTAACCCGCGCCCTAACCCTAACTCACTTAACCCGCCCCTAACCCTAATTCACCTAACCCGCATCCTAACCCTAACTCACCTAACCCGCACCCTAACCCTAACTCACCTAACCCATGCCGTAATCCTAACAACCACACAATCGCACACTTACCTGAACCCAACCCGTAAATTTCCACCACAGCGCTGAAAATAGCAAAGCCACAGAACCGGCCAACTGAATTCTTTCCCTAGGAAAGAATTTGGTGTTTTGCAGCATCGCTATTTTTAGCGTTTGCTCAAAACGGGTTGATATTAGAACATTTGAAGTTTTAAAACTTCGATGTTCTGATATAGACCCTCCCTGATCACTGTGTTACCTCAGATCTCGTTTGCCACTTTTCAAGATCTGACAGGATTGTGACTTCTCAAGCTTGGAGATGTATATTCTTTCATGCGTTTAGTGTTAAAACTTTGAATTTTCAATTATCTTTGTTAATTTATAGAAATCATAGGATCATAGGAAGTTACTAAGCTATTGGCCCTGAGGCCCTTACAAGCTTAGCCAAGAATTTAGCTCGTGTTCCAACAAGTCAGCACCCTATGCCACTGTCCAGCAGGGATACAGGTGGAATCCCAGGGGTGTATTTTCTGTTCCCCATTCAGTTATCCAGGTTGCGCTTAAAAAGGGTTAATGAGGTACTCTGCTTGACGTGGAGTGGGAGTCTATTCCAAAAAAGGGGAAGTCTCTGGGACACAAGTCTGTCCTGCCAACAAGTTGTATTGATGTCACAGACCAGGTTGAGATTGTGCATGTAGGTTACTTGAATGGAGCTTGACTTGCGGATATGCAGCATCAAGGCGGGGTTTGAGATTGCTTTGTATGCCAGACAGAGGTCACCTCTAAGAAGTTTGTAGGAGACTGAGTAGAGGGACAGGGCTGTTAGCATGTGTGTGTAGGATAGATGTTTGAGGCCCAGGATTCTCCTGATGAAGAACCTCTCTGGTCTTTCCAGCTGCTGCATGTGCTTTTTGAGGTACATGCCGAAAGGGGCATTGTACTCAGTAGTGGGTCTTATAAGGGAAGAATACAGGGATGTTATGAGCACCTTGTCCCTGGATGAGACATCCTTACTAATGAGGTGTACTATCTCCCTTACCTTCTTGTTTGATCTTTTTTCTATCATAAGGTAAACTTTATAGCATTTCCTTCTCTACTTTCTTTTGAGGTATTCTTTAACTACCTTAGTTGGTAGCCCTTCTTCTGTAACAACAACAAAAAATGATTCTCTTGGTTAAATAGTTTTTTATCACTGACTTGTTGAACTCTTGCCTTTTGTATCTTTCTTTTCTGATATGGCTGATAAGCCTACTGGATTTACACTTCCTGTGGGTGTAAGATCCCAAACTCTGATCCCACAGGGAGTGTGTGTACTGTTTGGGGCCGGCACATCTGGACACCTCTTGCTCTATTTATGCAGCCTTTAATCTCAGGGCATTAAGTGGTCCCAGGAATAAATTAATCTTCAAAGGACTTCTTCAAACTTTGGCTCCTTCTACTGGTACATCTTCATCCAGCTCAAACCCCCAATCAAATTTCTAAAGAGGCTAAAGAGCATAGGAAACACCCTTCATCTAAGTTGCTTCAATCAGTCCTTTCCTCTCAGCCTCCTAGGAAGATACCCAAGAACCCTGATCCGAAAGTTTCAACTCCGATACCTGTAGGTACTAAGTCTCCTTGGCTCCTTTCCCCAAGATTTTCCCTGGAGCTGGTATGCCCTACTTTGAGGTTTCCATTCCTCCAAGAGACCCCAAAAAGATCTTCAAGGCCTGTGTCCACTTCTTCTATTTGGTTCTCCCAGAGTCTTTCTGAGTCAGAGGTGGATAGGATGATGAGGAAGTTCCGGAAGTTTCTCAGAACACAGATCCAGATGGCGTTTCTGCCGTCTCTGTCTCTCACCGTATCTATGAGCCTTAAATCTACCTTCCAGCCTGTACATGTTTCTTCTCTGATCTGACCTGTGGTTTCAGAGTCCGCGGATCCAAAAGCCCCAAGAGTTGAACCGTTGTGCCCAAAGATCCTAGCATCCTCGACTCTGAATTCCCTAACCTGATCGACTCCAACCCCATTAGAGCATGATGGCTCTCAGAGCCGAAGCATCAGTGCCAGATCCAAGGGATTGACCTTGACTCTGAAGTTTTCTGAGTCGTCAATTCCTCTTTGAGATTAGGCACTGGATAGCTTAACTCTGACTCCCTCTTGCGATCCTAGGGTTCAGGCACTGCAAGGGCTGACGGATCTGAGAGTTTCAGCAACGGTGAGATTGCCCTTGGCATCTCCTGAGCTCTGTGCTTTTGAGGTAATGGAGAGAGTATATTCTTTACCTACACAGACTTCATCTCTTCCTTCCTCAAATCTGTGTTGCCATCCTCCTTTGGATCGTTTGTCTGAATTCTCTCATCCTACACCTCAGGGACAGACATCCCAGATGAGCTTCCAAGCCGTTTCCACCAGGGAACTTTCTGTCTCTTCTGACAATTCACCAGCCCACCCCCACCAAGAAAGTCCCTCGGAAGAGATCATGCAAGAGGAGACACCAGGATTCTCCACAGGAATCTCTCATAGAAGACACTGATTTTGATGAAGGGGAAGGGTCCCCCAGATCTTTATCTGAAGATGTCTCATTTGGAGACATCTTAGAGAGCCTTTGTTAAAAAGGTGGTTGGTCTGTCCAACCCCATACCCAGGAGGAAGCAATGCTCTTGGAAACTGTAAAATTAAAACGAAACCAAACAAAGAAAACAAAAAGCCATGAACGACAGAAGACAGTCAAAAGAGAAAATTTATTTTAAAGCGCTTTTCGTCAGCACCTATGAGCTGACTTCTTCAGAAACAGAGCCACTGACAACATAACCGTTAAAAAGGCTCAATAATCAACTTACGTCATGCAATTAACACCGTTAATACAGTTTTAAAAAAGGGGTTTAAACATTTAAAGCCCCAAGAGCCGTAAAACATATTAATAGTAATAGAATTTCAACAAATAATTAATCTAATGTAAAAACATTTTGTGTTTAACTATGAACACTTTTTATGTACTTTAGAATATCTTTGGGTCTTTTGACTCGCTAACATCACATATAATGATTTCTGTAAGCTTCGGATCAGGAGCTAACAGTACATTATAGTTAGATTAATTATTTGTTGAAATTTTATTACTATTAATATGTTTTTGTATTTTGTAATGCTAAATAACAACTTATTTAAATGTTTCAACATAATTATATGGATCTTGCATTAATAAGTTGATTTGACTCATGTATATTCTGCTGTTTATATGCTTATAGAGTTTAGATGTTTGTCACCATTTACGGCTCTTGGGGCTTTAAATGTTTAAACCCCTTTTTTAAAACTGTATTAACGGTGTTAATTGCATGACGTAAGTTGATTATTGAGCCTTTTTAACGGTTATGTTGTCAGTGGCTCTGTTTCTGAAGAAGTCAGCTCATATGTGCTGACGAAAAGTGCTTTAAAATACATTTTCTCTTTTGACTGTCTTCTGTCGTTCAATGCTCTTGGAAACTTTTGAGTCTGGACTATCTACCTCTTGGGTTACCCCACCTTTGAATGAGCTGATAGACCTGGTCTCCCGCAGTTCATGGAGATAACCGGACTCTGAAGAAATGATAAATAAATGCCCAGATAAGATTCTTTGTGCCCTATAAGTTAGGTTACATTGGACGAATGGTGTTCCTGTAGATGCAGTGGTTGTTGTGGCAGCTACTAAGAAGGAGTTGGATGAACAGAGCTCCTCTGTCCACCCCCCTAACAGTCAATGGGGGGAGGTTCAGGAAGCGAGTGCATGCATCAGGGATCTTCGTGTTACAGTCATTGAATTATTTGATGCATTTCACGAGTTTACAGAGGGACTTAATCAAGAAACTCTCTAACTCTTCCCCAGGGTCCATGTCTGTAGAGGAGCAGAAATCTTTTTACTCATAACTAGCCACTCTGCAATCCTTTACTAATGCATCCATGAGGTTAATCTCTCATGCAGTTGAAGGTTCCTCACAGGCTGTTGGTTCAGGCATAGCCATTAGAAGACATGTCTGGATGCAGTTGTGTGATTTCGTGGAGCCCTATAAAGTGTCATTCATCAGTGCTCCCTTTGCTGGATCTTCCCTCTTTGGACCAACTGTTAGAGATGCTCTCCCACAGTGAGAAGGATGGAAATACCTTTCTGCCATGGGAATCTGCTTTTCTACCCCAGAAAGACCCTTTTCCAGGGATCAGCAAGGTGGTAAAAAAGCATGGTTCAGAAAATCCCAAGTGCCTTTTCAAGAATCGTGTAGACATTTTTCCTGCAGAGGCAGCAGGGGAAATTATTGTAATGGGATATGCCTCCTTCATGGCAGAGGGGGTCCATACAATCAAGTTTCTCAGGGTTCTTTCTCAGCCAGGCCTTTTCAGCGCTCCTGAAAGGTTACCCGACTGTCCCTCTCTGGAGGCAGTTGGTGGCACTTATCCTTGCACCCAAAAGCCTGGCCAGCCATCACACAAGATTCTTGAGTGCAAAGGATAGGATAGTTCATTCCCTTTTCC
Source organism: Protopterus annectens (assembly GCF_019279795.1). NCBI lineage: Eukaryota > Metazoa > Chordata > Ceratodontiformes > Protopteridae > Protopterus > Protopterus annectens. The sequence continues at coordinate 819,630,770 of NC_056748.1, forward strand.
CAAGTTCCTTCGCAGAAGAAAGAAATTCTCCCCAATGTTCCACCCAGTCAATGGAAACAGCAGCTCTAGAAATTCAAAAGCTGCTGGGCAGGAGAGTCATCGAAGAAGTACCCCCACACAAAAGAGGATCCAGAATTTACACAAGGTTCTTTTTAGTGCCTCAGAAAATAAGGGACCTAAGACCACTTTAGATCTCAGTTATTTGAGCCAGTTTGTAAAGAAATTCCAAGATGTTCTTCGTCTTCCATTGCTGCAGTCCTTACTATTGGGTATAGTCCGCATCCAGTCGGCCCGAATACCAGAGTATAAGGCTGACGTCGGTCAGGGCGCATTAGACTGACGTCAGTACGTCAGGGTACTAATGCGCATGACCGGCGTCATATCCTCAGTCTTTTTTGCCGCGTTGTCCGATGCAGAAGCAGTTTTGCGAGTGCAGGTTGGCGTTCTGAAATATTTCCGAAACCGGAGTTTCAGACCGAATCAGAGTTGGCTAAGTACCCGCTAGAACATTTTGTTTTTCTTGCCTCAGTATTTAACCGGATGTCAGAAAAGTGAATAACTGTATTTCTTGTGGGAAACAAATACCTCATAGGGATTACCATACATTGTGTATACCTTGTTTAGGGCCTGAGCACGACGTTGTTGGTTGCCGCTCTTGTGCTAGGTTTAACAAACGCACTATTAAGAGGAGGTTAGACTGTGCCAGATTAGTGTTTGGGAAGCGTTGCAATTATAAAATGCCGCCGGATGCTCCGGCGCCGCTTCCAAGAAGCGCAGGGACAAAACAGCGAAGCCTAGGGTTGATGAACCGGCAGTCCCAGACGTCGGTTCTTTAGATGGCTCAGTGGAGCCAGAGGTTTTGCCAGGAGTTTCTATAGAGTCTCAGGCAGAAACTTTACTGTTACAGGATGTACCCTCTCAGGAGGCAGGCCAGGCTGGGGGGCTTCTCAGGTAACTATTCTTCCCTCTCTTCCCAAAGTAGTTAGAGCCTCTCCTTCTGTTGCCAAAACTTCTTTTCGAGGTAGGCCAACTTCAGCTTCAGTAGGGGCTTCTCCTAGACTTTCGGGTTCTGTACCTAAGAAACATATGCTTAAAATGGCAGAAGATTTGATTACTATGATTAGAGGTTCTATGGGCCCTCCTGATAAGAGGCCTAGAGTGGAACCAGAGTTTGACAGTTTTGAACAGGGTTCAGGGGCTTCTGAATCTTCTGCGGAAGATTTGCAGGAGTATCCTCATTATTCTGATTCTGATGTGGATGATGCCACTCCTTCGGCTTCTCCTCCTGAGGATTTTTCATTTTCAGAGACTCTGCATTCCATGAGGGAGCACTTTAAATGGGAAGGCCAGGATTATTCTGATTCCAGGAAGAGGCTTAGGGAATTCTTGTTTTTACCCCAGCATAGGCCCTTAGCTATACCACCTGTGTTGAATGTGGTGGAAGATGTTTTTGCAGAGGCTTCCCTGAACCCTGATTCTTTGCCTCCTGCTCCTGTTAAACCTGATAGGTACTATAGGGTGCCCGAAGCTCATAAGTATTTGTTTAAGAGTCCTAGGGCGGACCCAGAAACTGTTTCTCAGGGGCCTAAAGGTGTTAAGGCCTCTGTGGTTAAGAATCCTGTTCCCACTGACAAAGAGGCAAGGGCGTTAGATAGGTGGGGTAAGAAAGTGTATACTTCTTCCACTCTAGCCATGAGAGCGTTAAATTGTCAGTTTCACATGCTGAAATATCAAAATTATCTCCTTTCACAATTGAAATCTAAGGTGGATGCTTTGGCGGAAGGTATTGATTGTAAAGACTTGCTGGATTTAGTTTATGTGTCTGAACAAGTGGGCAAGCATTCTTTGCAATGTGGTTTTGATGCTGTGCAGGCCTCCTCGAGGGTGGCTGCCACTAGTTCTGTTCTTCGCAGGCATGCCTGGTTGAGGGATCAAAATTTGGCTGAGCATGTTAAGACAAGGATTTTGGATGCTCCTTTACAGTCTGATGTGTTGTTTGGTTCACCTGTGGAAGCAGTTTTGAAGAAAATGGAGGACAAAGCTAAGTCTATGCAAACTGTTAAAGATTTTTTGCAGGTACAGCCACCGAAGTTTAGTAGAAATTGGCCTGCTAAGGGGTGGACATATCCTGCTTATGATTCCCAGTCTAGGGGTAGGTCTAGACGTGGTAGGGGCAGGGCTCAAGGTTCTTTTAGGCCTAGAACTGGGAGTTCACCTGCTCAGACTTCTGGTGAGGGCAGGGGTCAGTCCTTTCGTAAACAGACCCAATGACTTGCCTTTTCAACTGCCAGTAGATTCTCGTCTGGCAGCTCCTTTGGAAGGACAACTGTCTCTTTTCAAAGGAAATTGGGATTTAATTACTCAAGACAGGTGGGTGTTGGACATCATTCTACCAGTCCCTGTGTCAAAAAGGGGCCTAGGATTTTATTCTCGCATGTTCCTAGTACCAGAGAAGGGGAACACGTGGAGACTGCTTTTGGATTTATCTCTCCTCAACACTTATCTGGACATTCCCAAGTTCGAGATGTTGACATTACAACAGCTTTTACTCCTGCTGGGCAAAGATCACTGGATGGTAACTTTAGATCTCAAGGAAGCTTACCTTCATGTGCATATCAGGCTAAGTTACAGGAAGTATCTGCGGTTTCAAGCTGGAGATTCTCATTATCAGTTCTCTGCATTGCCCTTTGGCTTATCTACTGCGCCCAGAGTATTCACAAAGGTTCTGGCTCCAGTGATAGCTTACTTCAGGCTACAAGGACTTCAAATCTATCCTTATTTAGACGACTGCCTGATTCTGGCTCAAGAAAAGGAAGACCTTCTACAGCATCTGGAATATCTTATAGCAGTGCTAAGATGCCTAGGGTATTCTGTGAACGAAATAAAGTCCAGTCTAGTACCCTCTCAAGACATGTGCTTTCTGGGTGTGAGACTGAATACAGCAGCCCAGATGGCCTTTTAACCCCGGACAAACAAAAGAGTCTGTCACTTTACTTCCATCAACTATCTCATCAGTCCGTGCTGACTGCAGAGACAGTCCTTCAAGCATTAGGGTTCATGGCATCTTGTATTCTGGTGCTTCCCAATGCCAAACTGCATATGAGGAAGTTACAATGGTATCTCAAAAATGTATGGACACAGCACTGCCAGGATTTAGACACTGTCATTCAAATAATACCTTGCCTTCAAAGAGTGTTTTTGTGGTGGGCTCAGGAATGTCACCTAAACAAGGGACTCTCTGTGACCCGGCCATAGGCGAGTCGGATTTTACCGACAGATGCCTCAGACATTGCTTGGGGAGCTCATCTAACTGTAAAGTGGATACAAGACAAGTGGCCTGCCAGACTACAGCATCTACATATCAACATAAAGGAGATGTTAGCAGTCCAGTTCGCATTTCTGGCTTTCAAGGAGTTACTTCTTCCAGGGCAGGTGTTGATTCTAACAGACAACACAACTGTCATGTGGTACTTCAACAATCAAGGGGGAACACATTCTTATCCTCTATGCAGGCATGCAATGATTTTATTGGAGACTGCCACGCTTGCACCTAACTCTTCAGGCAAGGTTTCTGCCAGGAGCACAGAACTCCTTCGCAGATGTGTTCAGCAGACAAATCATGGATCCCCACAAGTGGAAACTGGATCTTCATGTATTTCAGAAATTGACAGTGTCATGGGGAACTCCAGACATAGATCTGTTCGCTTCTCCACTAAACCACCAGCTGCCACAGTTTTGCACAAAGGGGTTTCATCACACAGCTTGGAAAGTGGATGCTCTGTCTTTCAGTTGAACAAACCTTCATCTGTATGCCTTTCCACCTCTGCCTCTTCTTCCAAAGGTACTGTTAAAGGTCAGACAGGACAGGCCAAGGATGATTTTGATAGCTCCAGATTGGCCTCGCAACACTGGTACCCTCTACTACGGAGTCTGGTAAAGAAGCCTCCATGGCCTTAACCTTTGATTCCACATCTGTTATCCCAGCAGGACGGTCATCTGCTCAATGTCAAGCTTCACTCTCTTCCTCTGACAGCCTGGCATATTCTGTGTTGACACAGCAGGTCTCAACTTCCTCAACAAGTTTTAAATGTGATTATGGAAGCTAGAAGACCTAGTACAAGGAAAGTGTACGCAGCAAAATGGAAGAGATTTTTATTTTGGAGTAAAGCAAAGAATTTGGAGATTTCTGAGCCTAATTTGAGTATGGCTCTTCAATATCTTACTGAGTTACTGGACAAGGGTCTGTCCTTCTCTTCCATCAAGATTCATGCTGCAGCAATCTCAGCTCACTATGATTGTGACCCACCATTGTTTTCGCATCCCTTGTTCAAGCAGTTTCTTAGAGGGGCTAAGAATATAAGACCCCACGTAGAGCTCCTACTCCTGCTTGGGATCTCAATTTTGTGTTGGAAAAACTTACTCTACAACCTTTTGAGCCTGCGGCTACTGCTGAATTGAAATATTTGTCATGGAAGACTGCTTTTTTGTTGGCTATTACTTCTGCAAGAAGGGTGTCTGAGTTGCAGGCCCTTATGGCAGTCGAGCCCTTTTTGATTTTCCATAAGGATAGGGTATCATTACGTACTAATCCTTCCTTTATGCCTAAGGTGGTTTCTAGTGTGGCTTTAAACCAAACTATTCATTTGCCTACCTTTTATGCAGTTCCCCAAAATAAAGGGGAAAAGATTTTGCATACTTTAGATGTACACAGGCAATTGCGTTATTACTTAAGCAGGACTAAGGATTTTAGGTAGTCTCAGCAGTTGTTTGTTTCTTTTGCTTTGAGTTCGCAGGGCAAGCCTGTGTCAAAACAAACTATTTCTAGGTGGATTGGCTTTTGCATTGCATTTTGTTATTCCCATCATGGCAAGGAGGTTCCAGCTGGGATTAGGCCTCATTCCACTAGGGCTACTGCCACTTCAACAGCATTTCTACGGGGGGTGGCAACTAAGGATATTTTGGAAGCAGCTACTTGGAGTTCAGTGCATACTTTCTCTAAGCATTATCACCTTCCTATCTACTCTAAGTCTAGGGCTGGTTTTGCCACAGCTGTTTTGCAAGGCATGTTGTCAGCTCCTGCTTCTTTATGATTTGCCAGCCTCCCTTACCTCTGCTTTGGGATTCTACCCAATAGTAAGGACTGCAGCAATGGAAGACGAAGAACATAGTACAGTTTTGTACCTACCATAAATGTAGATGTTCGAGGATTCCATTGCTGCAGTCCAATTTACCCTCCCTCCTTCCCTCTGTGTTTAGGGGTGGTTGTGTAGGAGATTTACCTGCTTATATTTTTGTATATATTGTTCATGTTTTGGTGCAGGTATTTTGGGCCTTGTCTTTTTAGGGTCTTCTGACATCTGGGGCAAGAAAAGACTGAGGATATGACGCCGGTCATGCGCATTAGTACCCTGACGTACTGACGTCAGTCTAATGCGCCCTGACCGACGTCAGCCTTATACTCTGGTATTCGGGCCGACTGGATGCGGACTATACCCAATAGTAAGGACTGCAGCAATGGAATCCTCGAACATCTACATTTATGGTAGGTACAAAACTGTACTTTTCAGATGTTCACAATTCATTCTATTCTGCCTCTTCTTCAGAAGGACAACTGGATGTGCTCTCTAGATCTTCAGGATGCTTACTATTATAAAAGGAACAGCTGCTCCTGAAGATAACTATGCTTCTGGCTTGGAGCCAGTCATTATCAGTTCAGAACACTTCCCTTTGGTTTCACGACAGCACCCAGGGTGTTCACCAAATGCATGGCAGTGGTAGCAGCTGTGTGGATTTAGAGTATTTCCATATTTAGACTGGCTCCTAATCGCACCAACCAGGCATCTCCTGGAGCAATCTATCTCAATCTGAGGGAATTACAGTAAATCTGGTAAAGTCCCAACTTCAACCAATTCAGGCTTTAAGGTTTATAGGAGCTCGTCTAGAAAGAGTTATTTGCTTAGTTTTTATGCCTCAAAATATAATTCTTACTCTGAAATCACATCAGTCAAATTGTGTCTCATCCCTCACCCCCATTGAGATTGATACTGAGAGTCCTAGGATCGATGGCTGCTGCAGTAACTTTACTTCCCACTGCTTGTCTTCATATGAGAATTCTTCAGTAGACTCAAGCAGTGCAACGGGCTTTTCATTGACATTCTCTATGACATCCAATAAAATTATCTCAGGTTTGCAGAAAATCTCTGCTGTGGTGGATGCACTCCGAAGTGATTGGTCAATGCCGCCCTTTTGTCCTTCCTCCTCCAAAAGCCATGTTGATCACAGACGCCTCCCAGTTAGGGTGGGAGGGTCACTACTTGGAATGAACAGTTCAAGGCATGTGGTCCCAAAATGAGACCAAATTGCATATAAATGTTCTAGAAATGAGAGCTGTGCTTTTAGCATTACAGGCCCTCCATAGTGCTCTTCCACTATGGACTATTGGTATTCAGACGGACAACATGTCAGTGGTTTGGTACATCAACAAACAGGGGGGAACCACATCTTAACCTCTGTGCCATGAAGCAGTGAATGTTTGGGAGTGGGCGATCTCCTCCACCTGCTTTCTAATAACGGCACACATACCAGAGAAATCCAACATCTTAGCGGACTCAGCAGGACCATCCTAATGCCTCGTGAGTAGTCTCTCAAGGTCTCTCAATCAGTCAGTGGCAAATATGATCTTCCTCAGATGGGGTCATCCGTGCTGCGACCTGTTTACCTCTCACCTCAACAATAAAATGCAGCAGGTTCTTTGCCCTAATTCCCCACATTGACAGTCACCAAGAGATGCTCTAGTCAACGTTTGGCCCTCCAGTCTCCTGTATGCTTACCCTGCTCTACCTCTCATACTCAAGTTTCTTCAGAAAGCCAGTTGGTTGAAGAGCAAAGTAATCCTCATTGCCCCCTTCTGACTTCTGTAAGTGTGGTTTTCCTTCCTATGGTCTCACCTGGTATGTCCTCCATGGACACTGGAACCCAGTCCAGATCTCCTGTCCCACCAGACAGGGATGATTCATCCGGACGTTGCATGCCTCAAGTTGATGTCATGATTTCTCCAATTCCAGTGATGACTAGACATTCCAGATTTTCCTCTCCACTTTGTCGAATCCTTTCTTCATCTCACAAACCATCATCCAGAAAGATTTGTAAGAGTAAATAGAAAAGATTTTCTTTGTGGGCATAAGACTCTTTTACTGCTCCAATCCCAACTATTTTAGATGTCCTTGCCACTATTTTTTAAACTGTGGCAAGTTTCTATAACATTAAAGTACAGTTAGCAGCCATCTTCAACTACCACATTGGCGATAAACCTTCTCCTTTAGCTTCAACTAAGCTGTGCAAGGCTTTCGTAAAATGTATCTTTTTGCTTAGTTTGAGATCCCACTCCACCTTGGGATCAGACTTTGGTGTTACAATCCTTAGTACATCCTCCATTTTATCCCTCAGCTAAAGTAGACCTTAAGTTTTTATCTTGGAAAACTGTCTTTTTGCTGGCAATTATTTCAACTAGATGAGTTTCAGAACCACTGTATTTAATTTTTCACAAGGATAGGGTTACCATGCGCCGTAATCCTTCCTTTCTACCTAAAGCACCCTCTGAATCAAACATCAACCAAGCCATTAACCTACCAGTTTTCTTTCCAAAATTTGAGAATAAAGGAGAATATACCCTTCATCTCCTAGATGTACATAGACAACTTTGTTTTTACCTACATAGAACCAAGGAGTTTAGAAAAACAGATCAGTTTTTTTTCTTTTCTAACACCAAGATGGGAACACTAGTTTTAAAGATTACTTTAGCTAAATGGATAACAGATTGTATTTCTTACGTTTATTCCTCGAAAGGCCTAATCTTACCCAAAAAGCCGAAGGCACATTAAACCAAGTCATTAGGTATGTCTGCTGTATTTTGGGCTGCAGCTTCCACTGATGACACTTGTACAGCTGCCACTTGTTCTAAAGCTCATACCTTTGTTTCTTATTACAAATTGGACATAATTTCTGGAAACGGAGCATCATTTGGTTCTGCGGTGCTCCAGAATATCCTTCCATGTGGGTCACCTAAGGTAGTTGTAGCTGGGGTCTCTGTCCCATTTGTTGAGGAAAGAATGAAAATGACGTCATCAAACATAAAAGTTACGTACTCACCATAACGTTCCGTCTGTGTCCATTTTCATTCTTTCATAACTCCTCTTCTACCTTCCCCTATCCATGTCTTTGGGAATGACCTAATAGAATTCTTATTAAGAACCATTGTTCCTGTTTGAGCTCCTGATCTTTCAGCTATCACTGTTCTGTCTTAGCTATTTTCAGTAAGAATTTTTTTGCTCTGATATTGCATAATAGCAGCAAACTCAGTCTGAGGTAATTCAGTGATCAGGAGCATTATGGGTAAGGGAGAACCTGAAGAGTCTGACCCTAGAATCTAAAGAAAGTGGCAGTGTCAGATCCGAGCCCATTTGTTGAAGAATGAAAATGGACAATACAGATGGAACATTTGTGGTGAGAGCATAACTTTTATTTTAAACAGATTGAGTAAAAATGAAATTAGGTTGGTTCATTGCCCCCCCCCCCCCTTACATGTCATCATGTACAAATGCATTTATAGAGAAAACAATCACTGAACTGGCATTTTGTGTAGATTTTTTTAAGGACCTATGCCATCCATCGATCCCCAATCCCTTTTTCCCATTTTGCACATTTGGTCGGGATGTCTGTTGGCGTAAAATAAATGGTGACAAACATGTGTGTGAGAGAGAGGGATCCATAGTCATCCGTACACAGAGCTACATACACAAGAAATGATGGGCAGGATAATTAAAAGCAAGAAGAATGGCCAGAGTATTGCTTCTTAGTTAAAATAAAGGAATACAAAATAAATTTGTTTATTTTCTGGCATTGTACTTTATCCTAATCAGTGTTATGGTATGACCATGATTAAGAAAAAGCACGTAAATAATGTAGGGAGGTAGTTACAGTAAAAAAAAGTCCCAAGTTTTTCAGGTCACCTATTGCTTGAAATAATACCACAGTCGTTTTGTATTTCCTCTAAGTTTTTGTCATGTTTTTTGTAGTGTAGAACAGTTACAAAACAAATGAATTATACTGCTGTTACAAGAAAACAAAACTTTCAAGCAATTGATTTCCCACATTACTTTAGTTACCAAACCTAGAAAGGAACCAGCCTTTAGTAAGCATGCACTACAATGTATTGGTTTCAAAAAGTTCGTATTTTTTGTATTGGCAGAGACGACATAATCATGAATGAAGAAATGGGGAAAAGATGAGACAGTGAGGACGTATCTGTCAGTATCTGAAAGTACAGTAAACTCTCAGTTAACTGGCACCCGTTGGGATTGGTAGATGCCAGATAACTGTAGTTTCTGGTTGCATGAGAGTTACTGTTAAAATTAGGCCTGACTAATACTGTACACCAGGCAATGACAATATCTGTACTTTGAAAAGCTCTAGTGTCTTCAACCCACCATTTTTACAGAGTATTGATGTATTTGAACGTTTGTGTGAAAATAGCATCAGGGAATGGTGTCATAACAATTGTAAGTCCAAATTTTACAACTTGGACCAAGTAGAGAGACATGCACTGTTTTCCCTGACTAAGGACAATAACATCCGTATCATGAACCCTGACAAAAGGGGGTGGTGTCGTTGTCATGGACAAAAACTTGTATTCTTCCATGATGTTTAAGTATCTATACAATGGGACATTTTTTATTGAGGTTTCTCTCAATGAGATAAATATCGCTTACCATGCCATCAATTTGACCCTAGAAGATATGTTTATTACATTCGATATTCCATCTCACCTTAGGGAGTACCTTTTTGTTGCCAAACCTAGAATTCCTGGTATTTTTGATATCCCTAAGGTGCATAAGTCCGTGAACAACCCACCACTTAGACCTATTGTTGCCTCCGGTGGTTCAAAGATAGAGCCTTTGGCTAAATATGTTGATCACAGACTCAGATCTTTGTCTGTGGACAAACCCCACATTCTCAAGGATTCTTGGCATTTTTTTGAAGTACTTTGTTCACTACCCTATGATGATGGGGTAATTTTGGTTACTATTGACATAAAATACTTCTACTCAGTCATTCCTCATGGGTAGGGTATGGAGTTATTCCATTATGCTGTGGACAAAGGGACCCATTTGTCTAATAATGATGTTTTCACTGTTATTGCAATGCATGGAATTAGTTTTTACTAATAACTTTGTCTACTTTGATGGCGGTTACTTTAAACAGCATAGGGGGGGTTGCCATGGGTGCAGCGTCTGCTGCTGTTTTTGCAGACATGGTGTTCTGCTCTTGGGAAACAACCAAAGTGTTTAACTCATCCTATAATGGCTGTTTAAAATTGTATTTGAGGAGTTTGGATGCTATTTTTATTTTGTGGAGTGGTGGTATTGAAATATTGGACATGTTCATTCAATTCTTGCATAGTACTACTGATTTTTTGGAATTCATTGCCAACATCATTTTTCAGAGATTAGTTTTCTTGATATTCTGTTAAGCAAGGATTCCATTAATAATTGCTTTTTGTCCAGTATTTTTAGGAACCCCACTTATTCTAATTCTTTTTTACACTTTGACAGTCAACACCCATTATGGCAGAAGCGGAACTTGGTTAAAGGGCACCTCATTAGACACAGCCGCTTGTTTTCTAATGATGCTCATTTTTATGATGAGGTTAATAAGATGAAACATATGTTCCTCAAAAGGGGTTACCCTGAGAACATATTTGATACTTGGGCACAATATGTAATCAGTTCCAGGCACACTAGATATAGACCTATTTTGTGCCCTTGTGGTGATACTACCAATGATGATGTGTTACCTTGGTTTTACCTTATAGTAAAGGTTTTGGTACCTTGAAAGCAGCCATTGTACAACATTGGTCTGCCATCTTTTCCTGCATGGGTCTTACTGGTAAATTGGGGACTTTACTCAAATTTTATTCAAGAATAGTAGAAATATGAAAAATATCTTTGAATGGCAAGGGGCCTATGATGACAAGTTTATAAATCAGTGGGGTATGAAGAAGTGTGGCTCCTGTAAACAATGCAAGTTCATTCTTGAAGGCTGCAGTAAACACATTCATGGTTACTCACACATTATTCCTGTGAAGGGTCAATATAACTGTAACTCTAGGGGAGTGGTGTATGTGGCTGTACGTGCGCTTTTGCCCATCATTTTATGTTGGGAAGACTGTTGGACCGTTAAAGACACAAATTTATCAACACACGTACGCTATTTGCAAGTCTAATCACACTAATGCTTTGTTCAAGCATAGCTTAGTTTTCAAGGATTTTAAAACATTTCCTTTTGGTTTTGCTCATTTTCTGAAGATGTTCCTTACCAAAGTGAGCGAAACTGCTTAAACGATGCGTTTTTGGATGTAATAAATTCTGGTTCGTGATTCCTGGGTAGCATTTTTTCTTTTTATTTACTTTATAGTATGCTGCTAGTCCGTTATTTTGTTTATAAGTTTAACTGTTCTGTATTAGCTATTTTCAGTAAGAACTTTTTTGCTGTGATATTGCATGATAGCAGCAAACTCAATCTGAGGTAATTCAGTGATCAGGGGCATTATGGGTAAGGGAGAAGCTCAAGAGTCTGATCCTAGAATCTAAAGAAAGTGGCCGTGTCAGATCCGAACCCATTTGTTGAAGAATGTAAATGGAAAACACAGATGGAACATTGTGGTGAGAACATAACTTTTTATTTTAAACATATTCAGAGTAAAAATTAGAGAATGCTGGTTCATTGTCCCTCTTTACAAGTTACCATGTACAAATAAATTTATAGAGAAAACAATCACTGAACTGGCATTTTTTGTAGATTTTTTTTAAGGACTTGCTCCATCCATTAATCCATCCTTAACCCCTTTTTCCTCATTTTGCACATGGGATCGGGGTGTCTCTTGGCATAAAAAAAGTATTGGTGGCAAATGTGTGTGTGTGTGAGAGAGAGAGAGATCCATAGTCATACACAGAGCTACACACACAAGAAATGATGGGCAGGATAATTAAAAGCAAGACGAATGGCCAGAGTATTGCTTCTCAGTTAAAATAAAGGAATAAAAAATAAATTTGTTTATTGTCTGGCATTCTGTTTTATCCTAATCAGTGTTATGGTATAACAATGATTAAGAAAAAGCCCATAAATGATGTAGGGAGGTAGTTATAGTAAAAAAAGGCCCAAGTTTCTCTAGTCACCTACTGGTTGAAATAATACCACAGTTGTTTTGTATTTGTTCTAAGTTTTTGTCATGTTTTTTGTAGTTTAGAACAGTTACAAAACTAATGAATTTTACTGCTGTTACAAGAAAACAAAACTTTCAAGCAATTGATTTCCCACATTACTTTAGTTACCAAACCTAGAAAGGAACCAGATTAGGACATTCCTTCAAGGGTGAGGTGAACAGAGACGACATAATCATGAATGAAAACATGTGAAAAAGTTGAGACAGTGAGGAAGTATCTGTCAATATCTGAAAGTACAATAAACTCTCAGTTAACCAGCACCCATTGGGATTGGTAGATGCCAGATAACTGTAGTTTCTAGTTGCTTGAGAGTTACTGTTAAAAGTAGGCCTGACTAATACTGTACTGTATATTATTTGTTTGGTTTGAGTTGTTCTCAGGTTGGGGAGAGAGGGAATTTATTCCTGTCTTCCTTTTTAAAACTCTAAAATTCTAAAAAAGTTAAGGTATGTTTCTGCAGTCAAAAAACAGAAACTGCAACACATGAAAATTGTACTGTATTTCTTCGATGTTTTTTGCCGGTTGCTTTAGTTCCAGTTGACTGACAGTTTACTGTACCTAGTTTGTTGCTGTATCAGTATGGTGATGCCATTCAGTGTAATAAACGACCAATTCTCTTGTTACTGTCTTTAACAGTGCTGGCCAAGTCCTTTGCAACTTTGAAAGCCAGCAAGACACTTAGTACTTTTTCTTTTTTTTCTGTAACCAGTAGTACATAAAGAAGATAAAGCTCATGCACTACAAAGAATTATGATCAGGTCTCCAGTCATAACTTTTAATGTGAAGTTGTTCAGTCTCGACATTCATTCTTTACTGATGGGTTCGGAGCCGATCCCTCGGCTCTGATATGGCCAATTGCAAAGCTCGAGGTCTTCAAATAGCTCGAGGTCAAGTCCCTATCCCATGATGCACCTAGAATTACCTCAGATCTAGTTTGTTGCTGCAATAGATTGGAGGTTCTACATTAGCTCGGGCCAGTAAAATTGTTTTTTCTACTTATTTCTTACTTACATTTGCATAGTTAGTTTAAATAGCTTAGGTAGTTTATTAAGGCTCTTACAGCTTTATATTGTGTGTTACTGTACTTTAGTCCCTTCCCTTAGTTTGTTTAAATTTTTTTCTAGTTGGCCTCTCGTTTTAGGCCTAGTTTAAACTCTTTACTAGTCAGTAGAGTTTGCTTAGTCAGTGACCTTTGTCACTATTTTGCTAAAAATGTTTTAGTGTGTAGTTTTCTGTGTAGTGTATTTAGCTTTCAGTTTGTTTAGGAAAGGCTTAAATTTATAATTACTGTTAAGAGTTTTATTATTAACAGTAATTTTGTCTGACTGGATATTTAGACAGGATATTATATCTTACCAGCTATCTCCTTTTTTCTGTATAGCTTGCTATTATTGTGTGTTTAAAAAGTTGTGGTTACAGTAAAAGCTTTTTCTGTCACATTTATATTTGCACTTATATTTACATTGCATTTCGGCGTGTGTGTGTGTGACTTAGTGTGATATTGTTTAAGGCTTTTGGTAGTTGATTACTGAAGAATTGTTTTGTATGACAGTAATTCTTCTCCAAGTTTTCCAATGGCTGACCGAGACAAGCATCCCAAGTCTGGGTTTAAGAAGTGCCCAAAGTGTGGCCAAAAGATGTCTGTAACAGACAGCCACATGAGTTGTGTATACTGTCTAGGAGCCCTGCATTTGCAAGACAGCTGTGCTATTTGTCATTCCTTCTCCTCAAGGGTCCTTCAGGAAAGGAAGAGAAAACTTATAGACAGAGGGTTGTTACAACCTTCATTTCAAAAAGCTTTGAGTAACCAAGATGGATCCAGCAAGTCCTCAAAGTCTTCCAAGACTTCGGACTCTAAGAAATCAAAAAAATCTTCGACTTCGTCTCCAATGCCACTGAAACCGACAGTCTTTTCTTTTCGGAGCCGGTCCCCAATCTTGGAACCGGTGTCAGAAGCTCCAAAGAGTCCATTACTTCAGTCGGTATCACCTTCGGTGTGCTTCCTCTCTGTCCTCTATCAGCCTGTCAGATCTGGATGTGGATCGTGTGGTACATAAGCTGTTATTGGCACCGGCCTTGGCAAAAATGTTATTGGCTTCGACCCAAATGGCTTCAGAGCTGAAGACCCTTGCACCAGCTCAAACTATTCCTCCAACGAGCCGGAGGAGTCAGACCTGATGATAGTGGAACCCTCGGAGCCAACACCTGCTCCAATGTCTTCGGCTCCATGCACTCTGTCGTCCTCGGTGCCGATCGAGGACTCTAGGGGCCGACACTCTCTAGTCGGGTCCGGGGAGGATAGTTGGACCGATTTGTCGGTTCCGACTCTCCCTCTCGGAGCTTTTGCTCGGCTGAGCTTGGCTCCTACCTCTGGTTTGGAGCCCACTGTCCCGGTGCCGGGAGTGTCAGCGGTATCTTCGGATCAGTCGGTTCCCTCACATCAGAGCAGAGGTGCTTTTGATGCCATGAGGAGAGTCATTTCTCCTAAGACATCCTCAACCTCAGGTCTGCCTTCCTCTTCCCCTAAAGCGCCTGTGTCTGCTTCTGCCTCACACGTCCTGACCAAGCGTAGAGACCCAGAGCCTCAGGAAGCCCCATTGGGAGGCCCCTACTCTTCCGAGATCTCACCAGATGTTCCCACTGATGAGGTTCCCAGGAAGAGATTGTGTAAGAGGAAACATGTAGACTCCCCTCAGGAGTCTCTAACATCAGATACTGACTTAGATGAGTCAGAGGGGTCCCCACTGTCCTCCTCTGAGGATATCTCATTTGCTAAGATACTTGAAATCCTTAGGCAGAGGGGTGACTGGCAGTCCAAAAGCCCTACTGAGGATGAGTCAGTTCTCCTGAAGGCTTTCGGGTCTCAGCTTTCCACCTCTTGGGTGTCTCCACCCTTCGATGAGCTGATGCAGCTGGTCTCATGAAGGGCGTGGGAGTCTCCGGATACTATGGAGCCTGTCCCTAGCAGGTCTAATAAATTAATTTCTGCCCCCCTTGACAAACCATTTTTAACAAAAGGTGTTCCAGTTGATGCCATGATGATGGCGGCAGCCACCAAAAAGGAAATGTCTGAGACTTCTTCATCTATCCATCCTCTTAACAGAAACTCCAGGATTATGGATAGATATGGGAAGTGAATGTTTAGTTCAATGAGCTTTGCTCTTCGTTCGTTCAACTATTTAACTCATTTTACCAGGTTACAAAGAGATTTCCTTAAGGAGCTAGAAGTTACTCTTTAGGGTACAGTAGCTGCAGGAGGTTCCGACAAAGTTGCCGCTCAGCTTGCTACCCTCAATTCTGTAGTCAACTCATCCATGCGCCTCATCTCTTATGCAGCTGATGGAACGAGTAGGGCAGCAGGTACAGCAGTTGCTCTTAGGAGACACTCTTGGATGTGCTTGTGTTCCTTTGCAGAGCCCTTCAAGGCATCCTTCTTGAACACTCCCTGGTATGGCTCATCCCTCTTCGGGCCTAAAGTGAAGGAAACTTTAACCAGGTGTGAACAGGATGGAAAGACTCTGTCTGCCGTCGGGGTCCATTTTTCCAGCCCTATCCAATCCTACCCTAAAGGTCAAAGGGGAGGAAAAATGTGGGTCTGAATAGCCCAAGGAGCCTTTCGGGACACACATGGTGAACGCCCCTCCAGAGGAGGGGGTAATAATGGAAGACTCTGCCCTCGCGGCAGAGGGGGTCTGCAACACCAGGGTGACAGAGATCACTTCTCTGGGAAGCCCTACCAGCACTCCTGAGAGGAGGCCCAACTGTCCTGCTCTGGAGGCAGTAGGGGGTCGCTTATCTTTGTATCCAGACGCCTGGCTCAAAATAACAAAAGACAGCTGGGTACAAAGTATCATTTCCAGAGGATACTCCATCCCATTCGCCACACCCCTCCACCCATAAGATAAATCCCAGACGTTCCAACCAGTTACAGGGAACAGGCAACAATAGAGGTCCAAACGTTGCTAAGAAAAAGAGTCATCCAACCAGTCCCAGCAGACCAGACAGGATCCGGAACTTACTCAAGATTCTTTTTGGTTCCAAAGAAGATGGGGGATTGGAGACCTATATTGGACCTCAGCAGACTGAACCAATACGTAAAGAAAGAGAAGTTCCGGATGGTTACACTTATGTCTATACTTCCCTTCTTAGGGAAAGACAATTGGATGGGCTAGATAGATCTCAAGGATGCATACTACCGCATAAAAATGGCCAGGCCATCCAGGGATCATCTGCGCTTCCGGCTGGATGCCAGTCATTACCAGTTTCAAGCCCTGCCCTTTGGTCTCACTACAGCCCCCAGAGTGTTCACCAAATGCATGGCAGTGGTCACGGCTCACCTCAGGTGTCTAGGATTCCAGGTGTTTCCGTACCTAGACGATTGGCTCCTTACCGCCACCACCAGGCATCAACTCATTCATGCCAGGGAGTCCACTCTCTCACTCTGCAATCATCTGGGCATTACAGTCAACTCAGAAAAATCTGCCTTGTTGCCATCGCAGCATATAATTTTTATCGGGGCAGAGTTGGACACCACCACCATCACACTAAGGCTTCCAATAGAAAGAGTCTTTCTTCTTCATCAGCATGTCAGCATTCTGATATCAAAAGACAGAGCACCAGCATCAGAAGTTCTGAAATTATTAGGCATGATGGCAGCAGCAATTCTAGCCATATCACTGGCTCGTATGCACATGTGAATACTACAATGTCTGTTGTTCACTCAGTGATCTTACCAAGAGCTTCCCATGTCTCACATTATAGTGATCACAAATTCCTGCAAAAAGGACCTTCAGTAGTGGTTGACCTCACTTCATGTCACGATAGGACGCCCATTTGTGCTACCCCCTCCAGCGGCCACAGTGACCACGGACGCTTCCCTGATAGGGTTGGGGGGCATTTTCAGAGAAAGACAGCCCAAGGCACATGGACCGATCAAGAGACATAATCTGCATACCAATGTCCTGGAGATGAGAGCAGTACTTAGTGGCATTGCAGTGCTTTCAGGACTCTCTTCCTCTGGGTACGATTGTGATTTAGACAGACAACATGTCGGTGGTCTAGTATTTGAACAAACAAGGAGGAACCAGGTCTTACCCCCTTTGTCGTAAGGCACTCAGAGTATGGCAGTGGGCTGTTTCCACCCAGCGCTTTCTGTTGGCAATGCACATCCCGCAGAAATCCAACATGATAGCAGACAAGCTCAGCAGGGTTATCTTGTTGTCCCACGAGTGGTCCCTCAAGAAAGAAATAGCGGACAGGATATTCTGCAGGTGGGACCACCCTTGCTGCAACCTGTTTGCCAGTCACATGAACACGTCAGATTTGGTTCCCCTTCCTTGGACTTCATCTTTTGGAGGACTCTTGGATTCTGGACCCAGTTCCAGACCTTCTGATGCTCTCGTCAGGGGATCTTCATCCCTCTCTGCAGTCCCTGAAGCTGACAGCTTGGCTGCTCCAATTCCCATCATAGCCAGGTTCCATAACCTCTCCAGTGAGACAAAACAGATCCTTTTGTCTTCTCTTAAATCTTCTACTAGGAAGCTATATCTTAGGAAATGGAAAACATTTTCTATATGGGCTTCTAAAAATAATATTGATCCTTACCAAGCCCCTATTGCCTCCATTTTAGAGTTCTTGACTATGATTTTAACAAAGGAGCTGCAGCAGCAACAGTTCGTGTTCATTTGGCTGCTATTTCTAATTTTCATCTTGGATTTGAAGGGTTGAATATCATGTCTCACAAGTTATCCAAAGCTTTTCTCAAAGGGACTTTTCATGTTAGACCACCTGTGAAATCCCTATATTCTCCATGGAATCTAAATTTTATGCTTTCCTGGATAATTCTTCCGCTGTTTGAACCAGCTTCCTTCTGCCCACAGAGTGTCAGAGCTTCAGGCTTTATCCCTCAAGCCTCCATATTTGATATTCCATGCTGACAGAGTCTCACTTAGAACAAACCCCTCATTTGTGCCCAAAGTTTGCAGTGAAACTAATCTCAACCAGATTATTGATTTGCCAGTCTTCTTCCCCAACCATTTGAACAATTTAGAGTATATTCTGCACAAACTTGATGTTCACAGACAGCTCAGATTTTATTTGGATAGAACAAAAGATTTCAGAAAATCAGACCAGCTTTTTGTTTCATTCTTGGACTCCAGGAAGGGTAGACCAGTGGCTAAAACAACTGTCTAAATTTTTATCTGATTGTATCACCTTTGCCTATTCAGCTGCCAATATGCCTTTGCAACATAAGATTAAAGGTCACTCAACCAGAGCAGTTTCTACATCATCTGCTTTTTCTGCCAGACTTCCCATTGATAACATTTGTGCAGCAGTCACTTGGTCAAAACCTCATACCTTTATCACTCATTACAAAGTTGACAGGGCCTCCTTTGGATCCACGGTCCTGAGAAATATACTCCCGTGAGCCACCCGAGGTTGATGGTGCTTGGGACGCTACCCATCAGTAAATAATGAACGGCGAGATTGAACAACTTCACATAAAGAAGTTATGTACTTACCATAATGTTCCATGTGAGTTGTTCATCTCGCCTTCATTCTTACGTCCCTCCATCCTACCCCCTCCTGGGCTGTTAGATGACCAAGATGCTGGATCCATCCTGGTTACTCAATCCTTCTATACCTTTCTCTTGGGAGTGAAGGAATGACATATTTTATTATTATACGCAGCAAAAAAGATCTGAGGTAGTTCCAGGTGCATCATGGGATAGGGACTTGGCCTCGCTATTTGAAGACCCTGAGCTTTGCAATTGGCCTTATCAGAGCCGAGGGATCGGCTCCGAACCCATCAGTAAAGAATGAAGGCGAGATGAACAACTCACATGGAACGTTATGGTAAGTACATAACTTCTTTTTATGTGTTCTCACTCTTGAGGTGCATTTCTTGGCATCCATGTTTCAAACACATAATAAGCCGGTTATGATCAGCAACCCAATCATAATCCTGTATATGCAGCTTAGACAGTTAATGTTCCACATTCGCAGAAGTAGAGCCTTCTGAAAAGACCCACAACTATGTTTCGTTTGCAGTTAAACTGGGTTCCCATGTGTCCAAAGTCACTCTTTCCAGGTGGCATTCAGATTACATTTCTTAATGTGTATTCTACAGATCATGGCCTGTTACCTTGCAAGCCAAAGGCTCATTTCATTACATCTGTTGCCACTCGTACAACCTTCTTTAGTTGCTCCTTGACTGATGAGATTCATGCAGAAGAACTAGTTATCCCTTAGGACTGATCCATGTTTACTCTTGAATGTTATCTGGAATCTGTTCTTAAACCATTCTATTAATCTCCCATTTTTCTTCAAAGGCAGAAATTAGAACAGACAGAACCCTCCATAATTTTGTTATGCACTGTCAGTGCTCAGGTTCTGCTAAAATAGAGTGCTTGAATTCAGTTTCATCTTCAACTTTATTTACTTGTTTTAACACTAAGAATGTGACATTAAAATTCCAATAAGAGAAATTACAAAGACAGACAGTAAATGCTAGGGTATTCCATCAGTGACAGATGATATATTGGCAATGCTTGATTTAAAAAAAATACACTTAGAACTTCCAAGATGGCTGTACACTGATCAACAGCTTAATTTCAGCTCTCCCAGAGTGAAAAAAAGAATCTGAAAAATAAGAGCCAGTGATATTGTCAGTTTGAGAATAATTCAGTTACTGGCTAGTAAATACACTGCTTCGTTGCAAGCAAAGAAGATATTTGGAGAATTTGAAAGAAAATCCTTCAGAAAAGGTGAAGGGAACACAGTGAAGAATCCTACAGCTGTCAGCAAATAGCAGTTCAGGCGTCATCTTTGCTGCAAGAGATGGCTTCCAGTAATTTACAGGGAGAAAGTAAATCAGATGTACACAGAGATGATTAAAATTAAATGAAACATTGAAGGAGTATATACATTTAAATAACAAGAGGCTGGGGAAAAAGAAGAAGCTTTAACTAGCTATTCAGATGAACTGATAAAGTTACAAAAATCCGAGATTAAAATGAAGAAAAGGCTGGCTGAGTATGAGACTTTTCGAGAAGAGGTGTTTCAAAAATTGTGGACTTAGAAAACAGTGTGTGCAGAGAAAAGCTGAGATTTTCTGCTATACAACATAAACTGGATGTAGCAGACAGTATATGAAACACAGATAAGCAATTGGACTTGTATTCCACAGCAGAATTTGTTAACTGAAAGGGCACAAAACGTGTATGCTCCAAACCTGGCCATGAAAAAGCAGCCAAGACCTGTATTAGTAAAGATGCAGTCATACCAGCAAAACAAGTTGATCCTGACAAAATTATGGGCAGAAGTAAAAAGTATAAAAATTGGAGACAGAGTGTTTGTGGAAAATAATTATTCATTGTACACCAGGCAAAAGAGGATCATATTTTTCTCAGCAATCAGGAAATTTCCAGAGGCAAGTGTGAGATTCAAGTTTCTGTATCCAGTTGTCTTTAGAATATTTTTCCTGGAGGATCAAAGACATTTTTTTAATGCAGGACAAGCAAAAGAAGAATTTAAAAAAAAATCCAACAAAAAGTGAGCCAGAAAACAAAAGGAGACTCTTATTTCTTGTTCTTCTGACAGTAAAGCTCATAGAGTGACTTTGCCAGTGAAACCCTTTCCAATATTCCAAAGGGAAATGCTTGAGCGAGAGAGAAAAAGCACAGGAGATGACTAGTAGAACCAGAAGTACCTTGGTATTTGGAGATGGAGATGAAGAGAAAGAACAGCAACATTGAACTTAGTGTCGAGTCACATTTGTGAAATATGGTTTTGTAAGAAAAAGTGGTTGAGAAAGATTAGACATTTGTTGACTTTGCTAACTCATTCCATCCGAATGACACCTCCAGGTGTATTTCCAGTTAACTCCTACTGACGCCTCTAGGTGTCAAATATTGCTTGTTCATCTTGTTCATATTTGCATCAATTATTCCAAAAGTATGCTATCTACAAGGTTTTAAAATATTTTATCTTAAAGCTTACATAAGAGCAAACTCAACTGCATTAATGTTTGACCTCTATCTAGTGCTGATAAAGAGATATGAATTGTTGTTTTTGTGATACTAATATAGGTATAATTTTCACATTTTTCTAAATATCTCAACAGCCAAGTAACACAGAATTTCTTAGTATCATATGAAAGCTAGATGAATAAAATATTGCTGACAGTATGTGTGTAACTTGAGTGGTTGCTGAGATATTGTAAGTTGTTTACAAAACATTACAAATATAGTAGTTACTATGTTTACTGTGACATGTAAAATTCAGTTTAAGACCTAAAACCTAAAGAATACTGCTACTATAAAAATAGTTTGTACTAACGAGTTTGCAGTTCATACTTATAGGTTCATAGGTTAGTACTAGGCTATCGGCCCTAGGGCCTATACAAGCCTAGCCATAACAATTCCCTGGTTATTTCTTCTCACAATATTTACATTCCTGGACCCCTGTCTAGCAGGGCGACTGACGCTATTTCATTATCCCTTGGGTTCCAGAGAAGTGAACATTTGTTTGAAATGTGAGGACGTAATTTGATTCTTTCTAAAGGCCTAGACGCCACCCATTGGAAGTTATAGAGTGCAAACTTCCTAAGATTGATTGGAATGAAAGAGTTAAAAATGTGGGTGGACTGTAAAGCATATATCCCACTTTGTGATTAATGTGTGGAAGGACACTAAAAGGAAATAAGTAACTGAAACTAAAAACAATTTTGATGTTCTTTGTGTTTCGCTGTTGCAGTCCTGACTTGTGGGATTTCCCGCCGTGGAAGCCCTTGGCCGGCCTAACTACCAGCGTAAACATTTTTTCTACGGTTGTCAAACACCTTTTACTAACTTCAGTATGCTGGGGTATAAGTGGAGTTCACCAACATCATGATCCCAGTTCTTCTTGCCATCAGAGCCCAAAGCAGCCATCCAGTATATGCATTGGTCATTCCATGCCAGAGTAAAATCTTCAAAAAGCTAAGTACTCCATTGGGGAATTATTTCCTTTTACTATCTAATGTCAGACAGAGTTAACAACTGATGTTATGTAGTACAGTCTCGCCTACATTCTTACCCGTGGGTTTGGAGCCAAACCTCAGCTCCAACTCGGCCATACTCTAGCTCGAAGTCTTCAGTTGGCTCGTGGCTAAGAGGTATCCCATGCTGCAATGTGCCTGTTCCCCAGATCTCGTTTGCCGCTCGTACAGCTTGGACGTGGTCTCGCACTTGGCCGTGGCTAAGTACAAATTTTCTACTATTTGTTCAATTTAGTAGCTCCAAAAGCTATTTTAATAGCTAGTGTGTGTGTTTTTACTTCTAGCAGTTTAGTGTACTTTTCTGGTATCTCGTTTACCTGGTGTTTACGAGCTAGGCCCATTTCAGTTAGAGGACCTTGTCCGCCCCTGGTTTTTTTATGTTGTTCTTGTTCTGATTGTGTAGCAGGTTAATCCCCCTTGACAGCGGTGTTCTTGTGGTGTGACTGTGTGTTATTCCTGTTTGTTTTTCCTGGGCTAGGCCCGTTTAACTTAGCAGACATAGTCCTCCCTGTGGTTACCTCGTGGTCTCTAGGCCGTTTGAGTTAGAGGCTCTAGTTCCCACGCTTTTTTGATTTCTGTGATGAAGGTGCCCCTACCGTTTGCCCCTGTGTGTGTGTGTTCTTGTCTCAACATGTGCAAGGAGTCTAAAGTGCACAGGCCTTCGGGCTTCAAAAAGTGTGTTAAGTGTAACAACAAAATGTCTTTGACGAATGGGCACTCTGTGTGTGTGTATTGCTTGGGGGCTATTCATTTACAGGAATCCTGATTGTTCTGTCACGCTTTCAGAACCCGCGTGTTGCAAGAGAGGAAGAACAAGCTAATTTTAAGAGGATTGCTGAAACCTTCTTTTGAAGAGGATTTGGAGAGATCCTCCAGTTCCATGTCTTTTTCTTCCAAACCAGACAAAAAGTTGGATAAAAAAATCATCTAAGAAGCGATCTCCGGCTCCGTCAGTCTTCTCTGAGCCACTGGAGAAAATTATTAAGACTACTATTGCTTTTTCGGCTCCACTGGCTTCGGGGCCGACAGAAGACAGTGCTTTGATGATGTCTACATCGGCTCCAGGTTTATTGGAGCTGAGGTCAGATTTGTCAGTTCGGAGCTGGTCTCCAGTTTTTCGACTGGTCTCCCCGACTCATAGGTCTCCCTCTATAGGGAGATCCAGATCCCCGACCATGTCCTAGATCCTTCAGGACACTTTCTGATGACGATGTCGATAGAGTGGTGAAGAAACTGCTCCAGTTATCGGTGCTGGCTAAATTGCTTTCGGCTCCAGAGCCCGTCCTCCCTTCATCTTTGGCTTTTCCTCCTCTGGACCTTTCTTCGGAGCCAGAGCTGTCAGTTCCATCTGATGCCTCGAGATTGGCTCCAGTTGCCCCTTCTGGCATCTCTGCTCCGAACGCCGCTCCAACCCCATCAACATCATCCACAGGGTCCAGGGGTTCACAGCTTGCCGGACGGAGCCGAGAGGGAGGTATTGGGTCGATCTTCTTTGGCTCCGAGCCTTCCTCTTGGTGCTTCTGCTTGGGTGAGCGTAGACCCGACATCGACTTTGGACCTTATTTCCTTGGCTCCGAGGCTGTCTTCTGCGGTTAGTTGACCTTCAGAGCCGGGGGGATCAGCTTTCGAGGTCATGAGGAGTGTGCTGGCCAGGTCTTCAGCTGCATCCTACGGTACCGACACTCTTCCCCCTCCAGCACCGATATCAGTATCAGATCACCCTCTATCTAGGGACAGCGGAGACCTAAGGCCTCAGGATACCTCCATGAGTGGTCCCCAGCTTTCTGAGGCCTCCCCAGGTTTTTTTTACATGAGGAGCCACCCAGAAAGAGAGTGTTCAAGAGGAAGCACATTGACTCCTAAGATGAGTCCCTCACATCTGACACCGACCTCGAGGAGTCAGAGGGGTCCCCTAAGTCATCTTCTGATGATATTTCTTTTTCAGATATCTTGGAAATACTGAGACAGAGAGGCGACTAGCCATCTAAAGCCCCTTCTGAGGAGTCGGTGTTCCTGAAGGCCTTTGGTTCCCAACCCTCCTCCTCTTGTGTTTCTTCCCCGTTTGACGAGCTCCTGGACCACGTTTGTCGAAAGGTGTGGGAAACTCCAGACACTGTGGAACCAGTCCCTAGGAGACCCAACAAGTTTTTGTCCACTCCCCCTGATAGAGAATTTCTTACAAAAGGCGTTACAGTAGATTCCGTGTTGGTGGCAGCAGCCAGCAAGAAGGAACTTGCAGAAACTTCATCTACCGTCCACCCCCTAACAAGGAGTCCAGGGCTATGGACAGGTATGGGAAGTGTGTGTTCTCTTCAGCGGCCTTTACACTGCGGTCGTTGAACTACTTATCGCATTTTACACGGCTCCAAAGAGATCTCTTAAAGGAGTTGGGAGATTCTCTACAGGGTAACGTTTCTGATACTGTGGCTCAGAAAGTCAGTGCACAGATGTCTACCCTAAATTCTATTACCAACTCTTCCATGAGGCTGATCTCGTACACAGCCGATGGAGTGAGCAGGGCTGCGGGTTCCAGAGTCTCTCTTAGGAGACACTCCTGGATGCGCCTGTGCAACTTCGCGGAGGCATTCAAGTCTACCTTCACCAACGCGCCCTTTGACGGTTCATCCTTATTTTGAACCAAGGTGAAGGATACTCTCACTAGGTGATAGCAGGAAGGAAAAACCCTGTCTGCTGTGGGAGTCCGTTTTTCCATGCCTTCTAGACCTTATCCCAAGGGCCAGAAGGGTGGGAAAATGTGGTTCAGAAAATCGCAGAGGTTTTTCACGACGCACAGAGTGATTCCCCCTCCAGAGGCAGAGGAGGCGGTGGAAATTCAGGTAGATGCCACCCTAGAGGCAGAGGAGGCCCACATAATCAGGGGGACCACAATTCCTTTTGTAGCTCTCCCTACCAGTGCTCCTAAGAGGAGGCCCGACTGCGCGTCTCTGGAGCCAGTCGGGGGTCGCATTTCTCTATATCCAGACGCCTGGCGAGACATCACCCAAGATGAGTGGGTATTACAGATAATCTCCAGAGGTTATCATATTCCCTTTCTTTCATCTCCTCCTCCAAACAAAAGAATCCCAGACGTCCCACCCAGTCAAAGGGATTCCGCAACTTTAGAAGTTCAAAAGTTGCTGCTAAAAGGAGCAATCCAGCCCATCCCCACAGACCAGGTAGGATTAGGGAGTTACTTCAGATTCTTTTTGGTGCCGAAAAGAACAGGGGAACTGAGACCTATTTTGGATCTCAGCCGTTTGAACCTACATGTAGAGAAGTCCAAGTTCCACATGGTCATGTTACAGTCAATTTTCCCATTATTAGGGAAAGATGTGTGGATGTGCTCCATCGACCTCAAGGATGCTTACTACCATATAAAAATGGACAGGGCATCCAGAAGTCACCTACACTTCCAGCTGGGAGCCATTCATTTTCAGTTTTGCGCCCTGCCCTTTGGTCTCAACACAGCCCCCAGGGTCTTCACCAAATGCATGGCAGTGGTAATGGCTCACTTGAGACATCTGGGATTCCAAATGTTTCCGTACCTGGACGACTGGCTCCTGTCTGCCACTACCAGGCATCTACTACTGCAGACCAAGGTGATTCCCAGACTTTGGCAAAGTGCAATAGTGGCGTCCCTGGGAAAAGTCTGCATTGTTGCCCGTGCAGCGTGTTACCTTTATCGGCGCCGAATTAGACACAGTGCTCATGAGCAGGTTTTACAGCAGCAAGTCTACGCTCTACTACCACTGAAGAAGGTCAAGGCAAAAGTGGTCCTCCAGCTGTTAGGTACCATGGCTGCCACGATTATGCTAGTTCCTCTTGCAAGACTTCACATGAGGATTCTTCAGTGGCTGCTTTTTGCCCATTGGTCTCTTCAGCACCTTTCACTTTCCCACCTTATTGTAATAACCGACAGGTGCAAGCAGGATCTGCGCTGGTGGTTTCAGACCAGCAGTCTTAACACTGGTATGCCTTTCGTTCTTCCTCCTCCAATTGCCACTGTGACCACGGATACCTCCCAGATCGGGTGGGGGGGGGGGCATTATCTCAGCAGGACTGTCCAAGGCACATGGCAGGAACACGAGATCCATTTGCATATCAATGTCTTAGAGATGAGAGTGGTGCTATTAGCACTTCACAGCTTTCTTCCTCTTGGGACAATTGCAGTCCACTCGGACATGTCTGTGGTCTGGTATCTGAGCAAACAGGGAGGAACCAGGTTGTATCCCCATTGCAGATAGGCTCTTCGAGTGTGGCAGTGGGCAGTATCTTCCCAGCGCTTTCTAGTGGCAATGTACATTCCGGGGGAAGTCCAACATGATTGCCGACAGGCTGAGCAGAGCTATTCTGATGCCTCACGAGTGGTCCCTGAATGAACATGTGGTGGAACGGATTTTCCACAGATGGGGTCAGCCTTGCAGCGATCTATTTGCCAGCCCACTCAATGCCAAATGCAGCAGCTACTTTACCCTTATTCCCCGCAAAGGGGAAACACCCAGGGACACTCTGGTTCATGATTGGCCCTCCGGTCTTCTCTATGCCTTCCCTCCAATTCCCCTGATAATGAAGGTTTCCATTGTGGAAAACAAATCCCACACTGAGACTTCCACTCCCTTTGTATAACCTGTTTAGGCCCAGACCACAACGTCCCTAACTGACGTTTCTTCGTCAGTTTCAATTCAAGAACTGTTCTGCATATACAGACATTTTACTTAGGTTCATCCGATTTTGATGTTCCTAAGTGCAAATGTCCCAAGCCCAGGCCTACTGAAGACACTCGTTCGCCATCTTCTAGCCCTTCAAGATTAGTTATTGAGGAAGTCAGTGAGGTGCTTTTACAGCCCCCTTCAGTGACTGAGGTAGTAGAGAAGGCCTCAGTTGAGACCCTTTCTGTGTTTGATATGACATCAGGCCCCTCAGCATCTTCACCAGTAGTTGTTTGACGTTCATCTTTCAGGTCCAAAACTGCTTTGCACGCCTCTGCTTCTGGCAAACACAGCACTTTCACTACAGCTCCAAGGCTTCAGGCATCCTTGCCCCTGATGTTCCAAAACTTAAAGAAAAAACTACTCCTAGAAAGCTGCCTTTTTTCCATTCCAGCCCTACCAGCTCCCACCATTAGGTCTGTCAACGGGACTTGGTTAAATTGGCAGAGGATCTGGTTTCCTTGGTTAGGAGCAGATATTCTCCCCCTGAACCTCTCTCAGGAAAAAGGAAAATAGATCCAATCCCTGGGGTTATTACTGATCTCAGATAATACAGGTCTCAGTCTTTGAGGAGGCTCTGTCTTTGGTTTCTTTTGAGGAGTCTGATTCAAAAGAAACTTTGCCTTCTGCCTCCCCTCTTGAGTATCTATCCCCAGGGCAAACCTTACATACGCTGGGGATCAAGAGAGCAGGACTACCCTCAAGCTGAGGAAAAAGGTCAGGGAATTTCTCCACCTACCAGAAGTAAAATCTCTGGCAGTGCCCATATTTTGGAGGTGTTTGATAATGTTTTCCAAGAATCCACTTTGAAACCAGACTCCCTTCTTCCTGCACCCAGAAAACCTGACAGATTCTACAGGATTATGAATTCACATAAGCACCTCTTTAAGAACCCTTTAGCAGACCCAGAGGTTTTTTTTGTTCCTGGCCCCCAGGGTGCCAGAACAGGCACATCCAGAAATCCACTACCCAATGAAAAAGAGAGCAGAGCCCTTGATAGATTTGGCATAAAGGTGTACACCTCTGCCACATTATCTATGGGGGCACTCAAATGAAAATAAGAGTTTATCTAAAGAATTACTGGACATTGGCAGCTCCAACTCACAAGTGGTCATGCACTCTCTACACTGTGGATTTGATGCCTTTGAGGCTGCCAGCAGGGTCGCAGCCACTGGGTCTGTTATTAGAAGGCACGCTTGGCTAAGGTAAAAAGCCCTCCTGGAGCAGGGTAAATCCAAATCCAACCTTTTGGATACTCCTTTGGATAAGGAGTTTCTCTTTGGCCCTAAGGCACAAGCTGTCCTAAAAAAAAAAAAGAGGACAGAGCTCAATCTATGCAGACAGCTAAAGCTTTCTTGCAGGTGCAGTCACCTTGTTTCAGTAGAAAATATCCCCCCTGGTCCTTTCCTCCCCACCGCAAAGTAGGTCAAGGAAAGGCCCACAGGGAAGGGGACCACACTCAGTGACAGAAACTCAGGCAAGGACCCCACTTATTTATTTATTTATTTATTTTACATTTGTTGACTGGGCTAGTCTAGCTGGATACATATCCTTTTTCAGTACAGGCCCAGGGAGATAAGCTCCGAGTTAAGTAAAATTACATAAAAACAGTAGTTAAAAATACAATAGATAAAAACAAGTCTACAATAGTTAAAATTTCAATACTTAAAAAGCATATTTATATGAATTACTACACATGAGAGGACTAATATTTGGATAGAGAAAAGATATAAAAAATAAGACATGTTTAAGAAATAAGTATAGAGGCACAGGAAAACTTTGTAAATGGCAAAAGTATAGGAGAAAACAAGGGATGTAATGGGATCCTATCTCGCCTACATTCATAACTGATGGGCTCGGAGCCGATCCCTCGGCTCCGACTCGGCCACTATATAGTAGAACGAACCCCTTATCCCAGAATGCACCACGCCTGCTTCCCCAGATCTCGTTTTCCGCTTTTCAAGCTAGACGTGGTCTCGACTTTGCTGGAGCTAAGTAGTTTTTTGGTTACTTATTGGTCTTTTGACCTAGGGGTTTCTTCATAAATTTAACAAACAGCTGTTTTAACAGCTTTACGTGTGTGCGTAAACTTTTTTGGTGTGATTGACATTTTTTTTTTCTATTTACCGGGCAAGGCCCGTTTAAGTTAGAGGGCCCTTGCCCTTATTTGTGTGTGCTGAAATTGTTTTACTGTACATTCTCTTTTTTATCGGGTTAAGCCCGTTTAAGTTAGAGGGCTTCTGCCCGTTTTTTGTGTGCTGTATCTCGGGCTAGTCCCGTTTGAGTAAAAGGGCTCGTGCCCTACTTAAGGTTGTTTTTTTCGTTGTGGTAAAACAGTGGTGTGACAGGATGTCGAAAGAGCAGAAGTCTGGTTTTAAAAAGTGCACTAAGTGTAACTATAAAATGTCCATTACTGATAGTCATGCTGTTTGTGTATATTGTTTAGGACCGAAACATTTACAGGAAACATGTAGTGTTTGTCATGCTTTTCCCTCTAGGGTCCTTCAAGAACGTAAAAATAGGTTGATACTTAAGGGCCTTATTAAGCCCTCCTTTGAGGAAGCTTTGGCTTTCCCTTCCTCTCCAGCTTCTAAAAAGAAAAGGTCGTCGGCTCCGACCAGTCCGTTGGAACCGACTTCCAAGAAGCATAGGTCGACCTCTTCTTCCTCGGCTCCAATGGCTTCGGAGCTTTGGGTGGAAGGGTCTGCCTCGATACCTCTTTCCTCGGCTCCATTGGTGTCAGAGCCACAGGTTGGGGGATCGAGAGGCGAATCATCTGCTTCGGCTCCTTTGGTCTCGGAGCCGTTGGAGGTGTGCAGCTCAGACTCTCCCCCCTCGGCCCCGAAGTCTCCTTCGGCGCCGATACTTATACATACGGTTCCGGATCCGGTGCCGATAGTGTTGGAGATGTTTCAGAGCCGGTCCCCTGGTCTATCGGAGCCGAGAGAGAAGTCGTCTCGGCCCCCATCTATTTCCTCTAAATCCTCCAGGTTGTCTGACTCAGATTTGGACAGAGTTATCCAGAGGCTTTTCCAGTCCCTGGTTTTTGCAAAAATGGTCTCGGCTCCAGCCCACAAGGCTCCGGAGCCGGTCCCCATTTCGACACATCCGATTCCTCCTCCAACCTCCTCGGAACCGTTGGAGTCGGTGATGGTGGAGCGGAGCAGAGTCGTCCAGTCGGAACCGAGACTCCCTCGGAGCCTCTCGGTTCCGACCATCATTCCTACCCTATCCTCAGCGTCAGGGTTCGGTACCGGGACTTCCTCGGTCGGGGCCGAGGGGAACACTTTGGAACTGGTAGCTTCGGTGCCTAGTCTCCCCCTCGAAGCGTCGGCCGTAGGGATTCCCGGTATCGTCGTGGTCTCTCAGCCGGTGTCCTCCATAGAATCTGGAGGTCCTGCTTTTGAGGCCATGAGGAGTGCGCTGCCCATGTCCTTGCTGGCTCAGCAACTCTCTACCTCACCGTCCCTAGACTTGGGAACTGGTGCTTCTGGTGTGCTTCATTCCCACGACAGCGGAGGCCCAAGGCCTGAGGATACCCCCTTAGGGGGTTCCCTTCTCCCGGGAGGTCCTTCTGATTCCGCTTCAGATGAACCTCCAAGGAAAAAATTGTGCAAGAGGAAGCACATTGACTCCCAGGATGAGTCTATCACATCAGATACTGACCTCGATGATGCGGAGGGGTCCCCAAAATCGTCCTCGGATGACGTCTCATTCTCAGATATCCTTGAGATCCTGAGACAGAGAGGCGATTGGCATTCCAAAACCCCTTCCGCAGAGGAGTCAGTCTTCCTCAAGGCTTTTGGGGCCCAGCCCTCCGCCTCCTGGGTGTCTCCACCCTTCTATGAGTTGCTAGATTTAGTTTCTTGAAGGGTGTGGGAACACCCTGACTCTGTGGAACCGGTGCCCGCCAGGCCTAACAAGTTCCTCTCAGCCCCTCCTCAAAAGGAATTTTTGACCAAAGGAGTTGCAGTAGATGCGATGGTGGTGGCATCTGCCACTCAGCAGGACGTGGCAGAGGCTTCAACGTCTATTCACCCTCCTAATAAGGATTCCAGGAGCATGGATAGGTGCGGGCGTACCCTTTCTTCAGCGGCCTTTACCCTGCGGTCGCTGAATTATCTTTGTCATTTTACCAGGCTCCAAAGGGACCTCCTCAAAGAGTTAGGTGAGTCTCTTACGGGTAATCTTCCTGAGGCGTTAGCCCAAACTGTTGGCGCCCAGATGACTACCCTGTCTTCGATAGTCAACTCGTCCATGAGGCTCATCTCATATGCGGCCGAAGGGGCGAGTAGAGCAGCGGGAACAGGCGTGGCTCTTAGAAGACATGCCTGGTTATGCTTGTGTCCCTTTGCGGAGGCCTTTAAGTCTTCCTTCACCGACACCCCCTTTGATGGGTCCTCTCTGTTTGGACCCAAGGTGAAGGGCACACTGACTCGATGCGAGCAGGAGGGCAAGACCTTGACTGCCGTGGGGGCCCGTTTCTCCACTCCCTCTAGACCTTACCCCAAGGCCCAGAGAGGAGGGAAAATGTGGTTCAAAAAATCTCAAAGGTCTTTCCCTACTCCACCGAGTGATCCCCCCTCTAGAGGCAGGGGGGGGGGAATTCAGGAAGACGCCGCCCCAGATGCGGCAGAGGCCCCCATAACTCTGGAGACCGCGATTCCTTTCATGGTCCATCCTACGCTCACCGTCCCTGAGATGTCGCCCGACTGCACATCTCCGGAGCCAGTCGGGGGTCGCTTTGCGAAACACCCACAGGCTTGGGAATCTATCACCAAGGATCAGTGGGTGCTCCGAACCATAACCGGAGGCTATCTCATCCCTTTCATAAAGCCCCCTCTTCCTATCAGGAAGATCCCGGATGTGCCACCCAGTCAGTGGGATCAAGCAGCGGTCGAGGTCTCAAAGGTGCTAAGAAAAGGAGTCATCCAGCCTGTCCCCGCCGACCAGATCGGATCAGGAACTTACTCAAGACTATTTTTGGTGCCAAAAAAGACAGGGGACGTAAGGCCCATTTTGGACCTCAAATCATTGAATCGCTTTGTAAAAAAATCCAAATTCCGAATGGTCACCCTTCAGTCCATTCTCCCGTTATTGGAGAAGGATGTCTGGATGTGCTGCATAGATCTCAAGGACGCTTACTATCACATCCTGATAAGTCAAGAGTCCAGGAGTCACTTACGCTTCCGCCTGGGAACCAGTCATTTCCAGTTCCGAGCACTGCCCTTTGGTCTCACCACAGCCCCCAGGGTGTTCACCAAGTGCCTGGCAGTAGTGACAGCTCACTTGAGAAGTCTAGGATTCCAAGTGTTTCCCTATCTAGACGACTGGCTCCTTACTGCCACCACCAAGCATCTATTAGTTCGGGCGCTTATGACCACAGTCAGTTTGGGTCATTCACTAGGAATCACGTTCAATTGGGAAAAATCTGTGCCGCAGCCGTCTCAGCGTATTACCTTTATAGGTGCAGAGTTAGACACAAGAAGAATGCGGGTATTCTTGCCGGTAGAAAGGATTCAGGTCCTGCAGTTGCAGGTTCAAACCTTGTTACCCAGATCACGAGTTCAGGCCAGACTGATTCTGCAGTTATTGGGCACGATGGCCTCGACTATTCTTCTAGTCCCCTTAGCCAGGCTGCACATGTGGGTGCTGCAATGGCTACTGTCGGTTCAATGGTCCTTTCAGGATCTCCCCTTGAACCATTTGGTCCAGATTACGGAAAGTTGCCGTCGGGACCTACATTGGTGGCTGCTTCGGTCCAACCTGGACCAGGGGCGACCCTTTGCCCTTCAGCCTCCCGTCGCCACGGTGACCACGGACGCCTCCCAGATAGGGTGGGGGGGGGCATTATCTGGACAGGTCTGTCCAAGGTACGTGGCAGGCTCATGAAAAGCACTTACATATCAATATCCTGGAAATGAGAGCGGTGCTACTGGTGTTGCAAGCACTTCATCATGTTCTTCCCCGGGGTACTATTGCGATCCTATCCGACAACATGTCGGTAGTCTGGTACATAAACAAGCAAGGCGGAACCAGGTCCTACCCTCTTTGCCGAGAGGCCATGAGAGTGTGGCATTGGGCGATTTCTACCCAGCGTTTCCTAGTGGCAACGCACATTCCGGGGAAATCCAATGTGATTGCAGACAGGCTGAGCAGGACTCTCCTGTTGCCCCACGAGTGGTCCCTCAACGACAGGGTGGCTGCAAACATTTTCGCCAAGTGGGGCCTCCCTTGTTGCGACTTGTTCGCCAGCCCTCACAATGCGAAATGCAGGGAGTTCTTCACTCTGTCTCCTTCTCAGGGGCAGATTCCCAGGGACGCTCTAGCTCACAATTGGCCCCCCGGTCTACTTTACGCCTTCCCTCCGGTTCCCCTCCTCCCGAAGGTGATACAGAAGATGATTTATCTACGAAGCGACATGATTTTGATCGCTCCACACTGGCCTCGTCAGGTTTGGTTCCCCTTCCTTCTGAGGTATGCGGTGGAGGGCCCATGGTTACTGGACCTGGTGCCCGACCTGTTAACTCATCAGTTGGGACAGTCTCATCCATCCCTCAGGTCCTTGAGGTTGGCCGCCTGGTTACTCCACTTCCAACCTTAGTCAGAGATAACTCTCTTTCTACAGACGTCATCCACATTTTCTCCTCTTCTCACAAACCTTCCACTATTAAACTGTATTCCAGCAAGTGGAAGAGGTTTGCTATTTGGGCCCAGCAATGAGGTATAGATCCCCTTACCGCCCCAGTACCTCAGGTTTTAGAATTCCTGGCTTCTTTGTTTTATTTGGGCTCTTCAATTTCCACAATTAAAGTCCAACTGGCGGCTATCTCTAATTTTCGTGTCTCCTTTGAGCCTTCCTTAATGGCAAACAGGCTTTGCAAATCTTTCCTTAAAGGAGCGTGGCTCCTTCGGCCCCCAATAGCCCATCCTGTGCCCCCTTGGGATCTGAATATGGTTCTAGCTTCTTTAACTGCCCGTCCCTTTGAACCAGCAGCTACTTGTGATATAAAATTTCAGTCTTGGAAAACCGCCTTTTTGGTGGCAATAACCTCTGCCAAGCGGGTCTCAGAGCTTCAGGCTCTCTGTTCTAACCCCCCTTATTTGATTTTTCACAAAGACAGAGTGTCTCTGAAGTTAAATCCCTCTTTCTTACCCAAGGTAGCATCCCCCTTATGCATTCAACAATCCTTGGAGCTCCCTGTGTTTTTTCCCAAATTCTCCAATAGCGCAGAATAAATTTTCCATCAGTTGGATGTTCACAGACAACTGCGTTTTTATTTAAGTAAAACCAATCAGACACGAAAGTCAGATCAGCTGTTTGTGTCCTTTGCGGAAAATAGGTTGGGTCAATCGGTGGCTAAAACCACCATAGCCAAATGGATTAAAGATTGCATCTCCTTCATCTATTCACAGTCCGGCAAAGAGCTACCATTCCCAGTCAAGGCTCATTCTACCAGGGCAATGGCTACTTCTGTAGCATTTCACTCCAAATTATTGATAGATGATATCTGTGCGGCTGCTACCTGGACTTCTCCGCACACCTTTATTTCTCATTACAAGATAGATGTGGCTTCTCGAGGTAGAGCTTCCTTTGGTTCCACAGTTCTCAGGAGTGTTTTCCAATGAGCCACCCGGGATTTAGGTGCTAGGGATGCTGTCCCATCAGTTATGAATGTAGGCGAGATAGGATCCCATTACATCTTTTAGTTATGTACTTACCATAACTTCGGATGTATGGGATCCATCTCGCCTACATTCATACGTACCCGCCCTCCTTCCCCCTTCCCATTGGATTTAGAGGAAATGTTGCTACTTACTGAGTTTTTCTCTTGAAGGACTTTAGTTTGTTACAGTTGTTGGTATGTTTCTGTGCCTGGATGTAGGTATATAAAAGCGAACAAACAAGATCTTGGGAAGCAGGCGTGGTGCATTCTGGGATAAGGGGTAGCCCAGCCAGTTAGAGACTTCGTTCTACTATATAGTGGCCGAGTCGGAGCCGAGGGATCGGCTCCGAGCCCATCAGTTATGAATGTAGGCGAGATGGATCCCATGCATCCGAAGTTATAGTAAGTACATAACTAAAAGTTCAGAGTTATTGAGTCATATGGGGTAGAAAGAAGAAAGATTGAAGGAAATAGATGAAAGAAGAAAGAACAAACAAAGCACTAGACAGTGTACAGGTGACTTCTGAGGAGTTTAGTTACAAAGAGGTCATAGTAGGGAAGATAGGGGTAGTGCAAGGGGAACTATGGTTCAGTCTGGTTTTGAACAGGGACAGAGCCAGAGTAGTTGCTGGTGTCCTTTTAGGTGTTTCTTGAAGAGAGATGTTGATGAGAGAGATGTGAGTGTAATAGGAAGGTTATTCCAAATTTTGCCCACAATATTGGTAAATAGTGAGTCCCCCGCTTTATTGTTAGATTTGACATTAGAAATTAGTAGTTTGTTTGCAGAGTGAAGTGTTGAAAGATTTTTATAAGGGGTGATCAGGTTAGTGAGGATTGGGGAGTTATTTGGGTGATGAAGAATTTTTTGTGTGATAACAAGTTGATAATACAATAGTTGGTTTTGTAGCTCTGACCATCCTAGTTGTTTGAAGTTGTGGCAGTGGTGGGTCTGAAAGGGTTCCCTGTGGCAAATCTGGCTATGTTGTTATAGCTAGTTTCCAGTTTGTTTATGTTGTATTTTGATAGGTTGGTGTATATAGCAGAAGCATAGAAAAGGGTAGAGATGAGGTGAGTTTGGGCAACAGAGGTTCTCGCTAGTGGTGTGAGGTAGGGTCTGAGTCTATACAGGGAGCCTAGTTTTTTTATTGACAGTTTGGATGGTGTTATTGATATGGTTGTCATAGCTAAGTTTATTATCTATGGTTATGCCAAGGAGACGTGTGTTAGTATCTGGGGTAATCGTAGTTCCATCGTTGGAGGTAATTGTAAAGTTGATTTCTGGTGATTTTTGGGTGGGAGAGAAAAGCAGTAATTTGTTTTTTTTTTTGGATTTAGGAGGAGGCAATGATGGGTAAACCATGTTTCTACAGTATTAAATACTGTTTGAGTCAAGGTCTGAAGAGAGGTTGATGACTTAGCTGTACAGATTAAAGTTGAGTCATCGGCGTATTGTATGCAGGTGGCTTTAGGAAAAATAGTGTTGAGATTGTTAGAAAAAATGGAGAATAAAAGAGGGCCTAGAATAGAGCCTTGAGGGACTCCAATGTTTACGGGAATAGGTGAGGAGAGATTGTTGTCCCAGAGTATTGCTTGTTGTCTGTTTTCCAGATAGGATGTAAACCAACTTATTGTTTGTGGGTTAAGAGATTGGGCTTTTAGCTCACTGATTAATAAGTCATGGTTAACCATATCAAAGGCTTTTGATAGGTCAATGAATAGTGCAGAAAATAGGAAGTTATTATTTCAATTCCTGTTTATACAGTCAGTGAAGGTTAGCAAGGCGGTAGTTGTGCTATGAAAGGGTCAGAAGCCATGCTGGCAGTTGGCCAGTAGATTATTTTGGAGCAGATGTTGAAGTAGTTGGTGGTGAACACATTTTTCCATAATTTTGGCCAGTGGAGAGAGTAGTGCAATTGGTCGGAAATTAGAGATATCAGTGGATTTGCCTCCTTTATGTAATGGGATGATGTGAGAGACTTTCCATATGGATGGGATGTTACTTTCTGTGATTGTTCTGTTAATAAGGATGGATATTGGGTATGCAATGGCTTTGGCTGCTATTTGGAGGTATTCGGGTGGTAAGTGGTCTGCAGAAGGGGTACAGGGTTTGAGCTTTTGAAGAAGTTTGCAGATATAGGATGTTGGTACGGGTTGTATATGGAAGGAGGGCACTGAGCTGCTAGTGTTTTGGAAAGGGGTGGGGGGTGTGAGATAGTGTCTTTGCAAGAGTTATGATAGTTTCTGTGAAGTACTTGTTGAAGGCATCAGCTATTAGTAGGGGATTGTTGTTGAGAATAGAGGAAGGGGCTGGCATTTTGGTATGTCCTGGTTGGAGAAGTTTATTAATGCCTGACCAGAACTTTTGAGGGTTTTTTGGGTGAGATTGTTGAAGGTGGTGATAAAAGTTTTTATTGTCTAGGATAATGTCTCTTTTCGTTGCATTTCTTAGTTGTTTATATAGTAGCTGGTCTGCAGAGCTCTTAGTGGCTCTCCATTTGGCCCATATTCTGTTCCTAAGGAATATTTTTTCCTTGGTTTGTTTTGTGAGCCATGGGGCTGGTTTGCTCCTAACTCGGGAAGAGCGCAGGGGGGTGTGGAGATCTAGGATTTCTAGGAATTTAGTATTAAAGTAGGAAACCGCTTCATCTAGTTTGAGTAGTTTCAGTGGTGACCAGTCACAGGCGTTAAGTTCACTTTGAAAGCATTCTGCTTTAAAGTGCTTCTTTGAGCGATAGGATTTAAAAGTATTATTTTTAGGACTATGAGGCTTTTGCTTTGTTATATAGGTTAGAACATGGTCACTAATGTCATCTGGTAGTGTTCCTGTTGTATAGGTTCCAGGATGACCGTTTATAAGGATCCAGTCAAGGATGGTTTCTTTATTATTAGGTTTATGAATTCTAGTGGGAAGCCATGAAGATTAATATGGGTGAAAGGATTGGGGGAGTTACAAGTAGTCCAGTTGATGTTAAAATCTCCAAGTACAATTGTTTCTTGGGGTAGAAGGGTAGAGAGACTACTAAAAATGTTTTCAAGAATGTTAATGTTGTTTCCTGGAGGAATATAGGTACAAATAATATAAATGGATTTAGATTTATTAAGTTGGAGTTTGATGGACAGGGTTTCTGCATTATTGATAGAGGGTGGTAACACATTAAAGGTTGAGAGTAATAGTTCAGATTTATATAGTATTGCTACACCTCCACCATTCTTGGAAGTGCGGTCACATCTAAGGATGCTGTATCCAGGTGGGGTTATTTCTAGATCCTGTGTAGAGGGTTTAAGCCAGGTTTCTGTAAGGCAAAGGATATCAAATGCATGTATATGTAAAAGAGCATGCAATTGACTGAGTTTGTTGTTAATGCTGCGGATATTGAGTTGAGCTATTCTGAGAGAGTTCACTAATTGTATAGGGTTAGAGAAAACCTTAGTAGTTTTGTTTTTGTGGGATGTTGTTGATATGTGAATTTGGGCCAGGATTTGGATAGATATCACTATGAGATAGAAGTTTTGTGGGATGTTTTAGTATAGTTCTTATATACTTAGAGTATTTGAGTGAGGTATTCTTACTGTAGATGCAGGTGACATGGGAAGATCTATGGAATCTAGGGAGTAGGTAGATTGATGATGAGGTTATGGTGCTATGAGAGAGGGAGCTTGGGTGTGTGGTAAGTAGAGTTTGATAGTGGGGAGGTATGTTATAAGTTAGGGAGACATGTTCATAGAAGGTTAGAGCATAGGGTAATGCTAAGAAGATTAGTGTAGAAGTAATAAGAAGATATTTATTCCGGTTTGGATTGTGAAAGAAGATCATTTTAGTTAATAGGGTAGAGAGGTTATGTAGAATGTTTGATAAAGTAAAAACTGTGGGATATGGAATGACAGAATAGATAGGGGGTCACTAAAGGGGGAGGTAGCTGAGAGTATAGAGGTAGAGTCCACTGATTATTGTATTCCTGCAGTATGGAGGGGTTGATTAAGTATAGAGTTTGCAAGGGGAAGGGTAGATAATTGATGGTTTGTGATGATAGGTTGAGGAGTATAGTGGGTGTGGCTAAGGATGTGTAAATGTAGCAGCACTAGGGTGGGTGGGAATTGGGGGTAGGGGAGCAGAATGAGCCCGTAGGGCAAACGGAGTGAGCAGAGACAATCAGTGAGCAGCAGAACCCCAGGGAGAGGTAGCGAAGCAGGTAAGTAGCTGCTAGAAGAGCAGATAAGGAGTAGGACAGAGAGGAGGGGGGAACTATGGAGCATTATATTTTATAGTAGGTAGGAGAAGAGGAAAGTACAGCCTAGAAACAGAAGAAGAGGTAGAAGGGGGAGAAGTCAGGCTACTGGGCAAGGGATGAGAGGGGGCAGAAAAAAAGAAGATCTGTGAGCAGAGACTAAGAGAGAATAAGGGGAGTGAGTAAGGGCACGAAGCCTAGAGTACACTGCCACCTAGTGGGCAGAAAAGAAGTGGTAGCAGGTAGCCAGGTAAAGAATCAGCTGGTGGGAAGGATAAGGTAGGTAGCGAGTGGTAAATCTTCCAGGAGACTAAAATCGTGGAGAGGGGACTGGCTGCTGGTTTTCCTGACCCAGAGGCTAAATTACTTTATAAAGTGTAATTACAATATGAATTAAGCAGATTAGCCTTCAAAATGGGTCAATTGTAAAACATACTTAGTAAGTTCAGTACAGTCAGGTGGGAGCACAGGGCAGCAGAAATAGAGGATGGTCCAGTTAGGCAAGGCTTGAGGTGGTTCAGGGGTCCTTAGGAGCCAGGCAGGTCCCTTAATGCAAGGTTGTGGAGAGATTGCTAGGAAGGAAAAAAGGTAAGAAGAAGGGATATTTAAAAAAAAAAAGTGATACAGCTTCAAAAAGAAGAACCTTAAGTGTACAGATACAGTGAGGTATTTCACAGTTCTACAAGTCTGTAAAAAATACTAATTATACATTTCTAACTGAATTGCTCTAAGACTAGGTTTAGTACTTCAGCCTAGCAACGTAACAGAATCTAAAACCTGTTAAAGTATATTAAAGCAAAGTTAACAATTACTAATTTGCAATTGCCTTTAAAAAAAGACAATTCTTCACAGGGGTTGTATTACAAAAGTAAATGTTTGCCAGGGAAGTTCACCACTTCCAAATCAGGAAGCAGCTGCTTTGTATGTGGTCTTAATTCCCAGGGAGCATTGGCATACAACAACATATACACTAATTTCTTATTTCACAATTAAAAATATGCCAGGGAAATTCACGAAGTTGTGAGATAGGTAGCAGCTACTTGGTATGCAGGTATTATCTCCCATGGAGCGTTGGCATAAACACACATAGACCCCATAGATGGTATTTAAGGAGTAGTCTTATCTACTACAGCACTGCATAGCTACAGGAGGGAAGACTGTTGGGCTGTTAGTAAGTTGTATCAAGCTTTCCCACATTTAGCGGCCCTTATCTAGAGATGTATGAGTAAAGAATAATTAGAAATATAGGGAAATACAACTAAAAAACACCCTACCCCTGCCCTTTTTAATTTAGGAGAAGAGGTTATGCAGTTGGTTTTAAAGAGCTTGTTAGAGCCGGGATGATCGTTTTACGATCTGTGCAATGCCGACTACGTGGGAGGAACCACAGGCGAAGTAGCTGCTAGCATTAAACACCATTCCATATAAAATGGACACAGAAATGTAATAATTATCACTAACTAAACAGTTAGATTGAGAGTGATATGCCATAAATGCTAAGTGATACAACCGTTAGGAAGCCATAAAAAAAAGGTTACTTTTGCTGCTAGCGGTTCTACATATAAGCTAGTCAGGACGCAGAATATGCTACCATTTCTTAATTGAAGACAAGTAACATAGTGAGACAATAGTAAAATAACAAAAAGAATATGCCACTTCCCGAACACCAGGGACTCCCACTACTCAGGTCCTTGGTTAGGGAGCTGTTGTGTTCTTTCTTCTTTATGGCATGCTTCCCTCCATCCCCTCCCTTCCCAATCCTGTTCCCAGACCTGAAGAAAGACTGCCTCTATTCAGAGAAACTGGCCTCTCATTTCTTTGGACCAATGAATTCTGTTTATCATTTCCAGGGGGACCTCACCTCTAAGTTATACACCCATAAGGCAGCCAGGCCTACCAGGTTTTCTCACCACCCCAAGAAAGTAGAGGCCTTCACATATGGGATCACTTAGTGTACAGGCCTCTGTGGATGCAGCCCCTCTACATCAAATAGAAAGGGGCTATTCTCCTTACACTGCTCAGGGCCCTCTGCTTATTCCTGCAGGGCTCCATATTCAGGATGGTGACCCTTCTCTAACTCCTGTCTGTGTTTTTCCCTAGGACTGTTATGGGGACACTGGTTTTAAAGCATACATTCTTCCTTATTCCCATAGTAACATCAAGCTGAGGATTCTTCAGCCTTTTGTTAGTGCCAAACCTTTACAGTTTTGCGCCTTCCCCTTTGTCTGTGGTGATGGTCCCACAGTAGTCACAAAGCGATTAGCCCTCTTCATTGCCTTCTGCTAAGAACAAAGGCTGCAGATGTAGCCCTACCTTGAGGGGAGCCTCCTCCGGCTCATAAGCCTGGCTCCACTCATCACAGACTTTGTGTCCACCCAGCCCACTTTCACTTCCCTGAGTTACACCAATATTCCCCAACTCTTCTCAGAATCAGAATACTGTTCTGCATGGAGTCCGATGGGGGAGTCTCTGTGGCAGATCCAGGAATCTGCGAGGGGGGGGTGCAGTATGGTCAGTTGACTACCATTGGCGGGTCCAGGAATTTGCAGATGGGAAGGAACATTCTGGAAAGTACCCAGTGTCCTTAAGATGCTCTGACAACACATATGACAAGACAGCAATGTATATTATTTTGCACATCATTGTGTTGTGGCTGTGGTAGTATAGGTAAGTGACTCCTGCCCAGCATACAGCAAATTTACAGACAGTACCGGCTATTTCAAGTCATTCCCAGGTGAGATTTGGTTACTCATGGCAAGTCACATCCCTCCCATAATGGCATACTTTGTATAAGCTTTATGATAGCCTAGCAAAGAGTCCCAGTCAAGGCAATATCACTTCGGCAAGTACCATAGCAAATGCAAGCAATTTTGTAAGTAAATAAGAATTTCTGTAAAACCATTGGATAACTAAACACACACACACACACACACACACACACACACACACATACACACACACACACACACACACACACACACACACACACACACACACACACACACAAAGCAATTTTAGGAACTACATGTTATGGAGAAAAAAATCCAAAAAAGCAGGCAGAGCACCTTAAAGCCTTTTCCCTCTACTCAATCTCCTATAGATTGCTGAGGGGTGAACTATGCCTGGCTTACAACACATCCACAAATCCCACACTTATGAAACTCAGATATTCGTAAGTCAAGTAGTACCACAAGTACAAGGTCTAGGGACCCGAATTTTGTCTGTGACTGAAACAGAACATGTTGGAAAGACAGCTGTATCCTCAGAGATTGCCCATCCTATGGAACAGGCTTCCCATCCATGTGAAGCAGAGTTAGTCTATTACCCAGTTTAAGCACAATCTAGACGGGCAATGGGAAATTTACTCCGGGCCTGGCACCTGTGTCCTTTATGGATGGAGGTACCTTCTAAATGCTCGGCCTCAGTGTCCTATTTGGATGCAGGATTTCAGGAAAACTTGGCTAGGCCTAGAAAGCCCCCCCCCCCCCCAGATCGTTAGCCTAGTAACAGTCTATGAATCAATGAATACTGTATCTTAGTTCAAGTTATATGCTATTATGAAAACAAATGCAATCACTGTAAAATATCACAGAGAAATGTAACACAGTGTCTACTTTAATGTCATGCAGTATCAAATATAAACCAGAAGCATATATTTAGGGCTGAATCAGTAAAGATTCTATTTAATTTGTGCAAAAAATAATGCTTACACTGTCATAGAACAAAACTAAATGTGCCAAGGATTGGAATCCCCAAAATGTATTTTCCAAAAAAAGGCCAAAAAAACAGCCAAAGAAAACACCTTTTTTAATGTTTTTCCAGGGGGCAAGCCCCCCTGCACCCCATGATGTGGGGATGGGGGAAGATACCATATACCCCCAAACATATATATACCTACTCCAACTTCACTCTAACTCAAAGAAGGGTGAAATCCCCTGCTGGCAGAACCCACAGACAGTGATTTCCTATGGAGGAACTCTGACTGTCGGCATGTTGAACCTCAGGCAACTGAGGCTCAAGACTTCAATATTCATCCACCTGTAGGTTACTTAATAACACAAAAATCTTTCCTCAGCAGAACACAAACATATCTTCTAACAGTTTGGGGCCAGTCATTTTTTTGACAAACAGCCCCCTTACCCATTGTCTACCTGAAGTATCTGGTTTGACCCTTCCAGTATAGAAAAATAATTGCGTTAATGTAAATTTTGTTTCACAGAAACAGTAATCACTACTTGTCTTAAAGCTTGTGTCACTCAAATATATCTCAGTCCTTCAAAGTTAGAATTACAACATCAAACAGCAGGGGGCAGTCATTTAATCCATGGAAAGTCAAAACACCCATTGCCTGCCCATAGTATCTGGTTACATTAATGCATTTTTCACAAACAGTAGTGACAGCCTGTACTCCCGCTTGCTTTATCCAAATATACTTTACTCCTTCAAAGCTGGAATTAAAACAACAAAACACAAGGGACAATCATTTCATTCATAAAATAATTCCAACTCCATGCCTGTATTCTACCTAAAGTATCCACTTTGACCCTGACAGGATTAAAAATAATAGTTTCATTAATATATTTTTGTTGCAAAGAAAAAGTAGTCACAGCTTGTCTTCTAGCTTGCTTCACCCAATTGCACATTAGTTTTGCAAAGCCA
Source organism: Protopterus annectens (assembly GCF_019279795.1). Taxonomy (NCBI): domain Eukaryota; kingdom Metazoa; phylum Chordata; order Ceratodontiformes; family Protopteridae; genus Protopterus; species Protopterus annectens. Next base: position 819,674,351 of record NC_056748.1, read on the forward strand.
GAATTACAGAAAATAAACACTGGGTCAGTCATGTCATCGACATACATCCTCAGTGCCCACTGTCTATCTATAACATGTGGTTTGGCCATTTTAGGATTAAAAAAAGTAACGGTTACTGTGTTTGCAAAACAAAAATGTAGTAATGTAATCTCAGTTTGTATTCAAGCTTGTTTACCCAAATGCACATTAGTCCTGCAAAGAGTAGGTCATCCATTTCATCCACAGATAGCCCCTATAATCACTGTATACTCCAGTGTTTGGTTCGACCCAGCCAGGTTATTAAAAAAAAAAAAAGAAAAAGAATGGTTGTGTTAATGTATTTCATTCATATAAACAATAGTTACCATTTGTATTCCATCGTACTTCACACAAGTACACCTTAGTCTTGCAAAATTAGAATTACAGCAATAAAACAGCAGGGACAATAATTTCAATCATAAACAACCCTCGTAACTATGACATAACAAATGCATTAAGGAATGTTATTTTGCAAGCCAGTAATGATAACCTGTATTCCTGCTTGCTTCACCCAAATATATATTAATCTTGCAAAACCAGAATTACAGCAACAAATAGCTAGGGCCAGTCATTTCACCAATAGACAGTCCCCATACCCATTGCCTACCCACACTATCTGCTGGTTTGACCCTGCTGGATAAAAAAAAACAACAACAAAAAAAAAAGTCTGTTTATTTTTCTTGACTCTGTCAGGGTAAAAAAATTATTACATCAATTTTATTTTTCCACAGAAACAGTAATCACAGCTTGAACTCTCTTGCTTCACCCAAATACACATTAATCTTCCACAGTAAGAATTAGAACATCAAACAGCAGGGCTGGTCATTTCATCCAAAGAAAGTTCCTAGATCCATTGTCTGCCCACAGTGTCTGGTTTGATCCTGTAGGATAAATTAGAAGTTATGTACTCACCATAACGTTCCATCTGAGTAGGTATCTTCATTTGTCTGCAACCTTTGGGATACGGATCCGATCTCGGATCCGAGCCGGCAACTTCTACCACAGCATAGATCCGAGCTCCTAGCTCCTCCCTTTACCCATAATCCCCTGCCAACCCTGACTGACGTCAGATCAAGTTTGCCCGTATAATCATTGTTACTTTTCCCCAGAAGGGGCTTATCTAAGACAGATCCTATAGGTCAGGGGGAAGGAGGGGGGGGTGGTTGCAGACAAATGAAGATACCTACTCAGATGGAACGTTATGGTGAGTACATAACTTCTAAATCTGAAGTAGGAACTTCATTTGTCAGCAACCTTTGGGACAGAGTCCCCAGCTACCTGAATCCTGGGTGGCCTTTATGGAAGAATATTCCGGAGCACTTCAGAGCCAAAGGACGCCCTGCCTCTGGAGACAACATCCAGTTTGTAATGGCTGATAAAGGTATGAGATGAGGCCCAAGTGGCTGCTGAACAAATATCATCTAAGGGAACCCCAGATTTAAAAGCCGCCGAAGTAGCGACAGCCCTAGTAGAATGAGCTCTGACTCCCTGAGGTGCAGGCCTTCCCGAACTCTGATACGCCAAGAGGATACAACTAGCTATCCACCGTGACAGTGTAACTTTATAAATTGACTTGCCTAAACTTGTTTTGGCAAAGGAGACAAACAACTGGTCAGATTGCCTATGACCAGCAGTTCGATGAATATAAAAGCGTAATTGCCTGTGCACATCCAAGGAATGCAGTTTGTACTCTCCTTTGTTCTGGTAATTGGGAAAGAACATGGGAAGATTAATAGATTGATTAATATTAGCTTCCGAAGATACCTTAGGCAGAAAGGACGGATTGATCCTGAGGTAAACTCTATCCTGATGGAAGGCTAAGTACGGCGGTTTAACACATAGAGCCTGAAGCTCAGAGACCCTTTTAGCTGAAGTAATGGCCACCAAGAAGGCCGTCTTCCAAGAGAGGTATTTAAGATCAACCGTAGCCGTCGGCTCGAAAGGGGGGCTTGTCAAGGCCTGAAGAACCAAAGATAAATCCCATAGGGGTACTACCTCCCTGACCGGGGGTCTGAGGAGGAAAGTACCCTTGAGGAAAGCTTTACAAAGCTTGGAAGTAATTAGAGGGCCCGATTCATGCCCTACATGATAATGCGAAATCGCTGCTAGTTGTACCTTGACTGTAGAGCAGCTAGCCCCTTGATGAAAAAGGGTAGTTAGAAAATCCAAAACCGAAGTAAAAGGCGCCGTGAAAGGATCTAAGTGATGGTGCTCCGCCCAAATGGAGAAACGTTTCCACTTACTTCGATAGTCCCTTCTGGTGGAAGGTTTATGTGCTGCTACTAGGATGGCTTTGACTGGTGAGGAGATTCCGGGAGTCCTTATCAGGAGTGGAACTGGAGCAACCAAGCAGTCAGCTTGAGGTTGACCAGGTTGGGGGTCGGAAGACCCAGAGGGTGAGTAATGAGATCCGGAAGGGGATCCAGAATCCAGGGTGGATGAATCAGATGAGACCACAGGTACGGGAACCACGTTTGACGAGGCCAGAATGGGGCAATGAGGATCATTTTGCTCCCCAGCCGATTGGCTTTCTGTAAGAGTTTTAGCATCATGGACAATGGAGGGTAAGCGTAAAGGAGACCGGGAGGCCAAGCATGTACTAGAGTCTCTCTCGGGGACTCCCCTGAGGGGGGATTAGAGCGAAGCAACTGTTGCATTTAGTATTTGAAGGAGAGGCAAAAAGATTGCAACAGCGTTGCCCTCATTGGGCAAATATTTGTTTTGCTACTAGAGGATTGAGAGACCATTCGTACGGGGTCAGAATCGAATGACTGAGCCTGTCTGCTAGGATGTTGGACCGTCCCGGAATGTGCGTTGCAATGAGAAAGTGGTTGGTGGATATCGCCCATTCCCACACTCTCATGGCCTCGCGACAAAGAGGATAAGACCTGGTTCCCCCCTGTTTGTTGATGTACCAGACAACTGACATGTTGTCCATTTGTACTGCAATCTTCCCAGTCAGAAGAAGACTGTGAAGTGCCTGCAACGTCAAAAGCACCGCCCTCATCTCTAGGACATTGATTTGCAAGGAGGTCTCTTTGTCGTTCCACGTGCCTTGGACCGTTCTGCCTGAATAGTGCCCCCCACCCACCCCAGGCGAGAAGCGTCCGTGGTCACTGTGGCGACGGGAGAAGGCATCGAGAATGGTCGTCCCGTGCGGAGACTCTGGGACTGGAGCCACCACATGAGCGACCCTCTGCAAGCCCTGCTTAGGGGAATAGGATGGGACAGGGGGTTTCGAGACAGGGACCATTGTACCTGGAGGGTCCACTGCAGGACCCTCATATTTAGACGGGCTAGGGGCAGCAGAGGAATTGCTGCCGCCATGGACCCTAGAGCCCTCAGGATTAATTCCACCGGTGGAGCAGGAAGTCAGAGAATGGCCTGAACATGCAACCTCAGGTTCTGAAGTCGATCGGGAGTCAAGAAGGCAAGCATTAGTCTGGAATCCAATCTCGCCCCTATGAAATCTATTACCTGTGTAGGAGCCAGAGAGGATTTGGCTATGTTGACAGTCAACCCTAGGCGTGGAGCAAGATTGAGGAAATAATCCCTGCCTGAACAGAGCAGATGCCTTGTTGGGGCGATGAGGAGCCAGTCGTCCAGGTACGGAAAGACCTGAATTCCCTGAAGCCTCAGATGGGCCGCTATAACTGCCAAGACTTTAGTGAGCACCCTGGGGGCTGAGGTGAGACCGAAGGGGAGGGCCCTGAACTGAAAGTGACTGGCTCCCAGCCGGAAGTGGCGGAACCTCCTGGAGCGTCTGTCCACTAGAATGTGGTAGTATGCATCCTTGAGGTCTATCGAGCACATCCAGTCGTTCTCCCGTAATAGGGGGAGAATAGATTGTAGCGTGACCATTCAGAACTTTTCTTTGGGTACTGCCAGGTTCAGGAGAGAGAGGTCGAGGATGGACCTCAAGTCCCCCATCTTTTTTTGGCACCAGAAAGAACCTGGAGTAAAATCCCAATCCGAACTGATCTGGGGGGACGGGTTGGATGGCTCTTTTTTGTAAAAGCTGCTGAATTTCTGTAGCAGCCGCCTCCCTCTGATTGGGTGGTACGTCGGGGAGGCTTCTGGTTTTGGGGGTTACAATAAAGGGAATTTGGTAGCCTCTGGATATGATGCGAAGCACCCAGCGATCTGTTGTTATGGACTCCCACATTGCTACGTGCTTCGAAAGACGCCCCCCGACTGTCTCCAGAGTGGAGCAGTCTGGCAACCCCTCAGGGGTTCTGCGTGGGCCTCTCAGAGAAGGGTTCTCTGGACCCAAAATTTCTGGGACCCCCTCTGCCTCTTGGGCGGCGTCCTTCCTGTCCTCCTCTGCCATGAGAGGACTGGTTGTCCGGAGCAGACTGGGACTGATGCGATTTACGGAATCACATCTTCTTCTGACCCTTTTGGTTCTTGGAAAAGGACCTCTGGGGAGCAGAGAAGCGGACTCCGACAGCAGACAACATCTTCCCGTCTTTCTCGCTCTGGACTAAAGTGTCGCGAACGGTTTTACCAAACAGTGCAGAACCATCAAAGGGGGCATTTGCGAATGACGCCTTAAAGGGTTCCAAGAAGTCACAATGTCAGAGCCAGGCTTGGCGTCTCATTACCAGGCCGGCTCCGCTAGCTCTAGCGGCTCCTTCAGTGGCGTGAGACAAGAGCCGCATAGAGGTGTTGGAAACTGAACGTAGAGTGGACATTCGGGAGGAGTACAGCTGCTTGTCCCCTTCCGACATGGACTCTGGGGGGGATGCAGTGTATTCTTTTATTAGATCTTGCTGCATCCGGATGACGTGTGCCATATAGTTCAGCACCCTCATGGAGAAGGTTGCTGAACTAAAGACGTGCTTCCCAAGGCGGTGCACCGCTCGAGACTCCTTACTCAGCGGGTGGACCGCGGAGCTCTCCTGAGCCAACTCTCTCTTAGTGGCCGCCACCACCAACATGGCATCCACGGGGGGGACCTCTGCTCCAGTGGGTTCTTTCAGCAGGGGGACTCAGGATTCTATCCGGGCGCTTGGGGACTGGCTCTACAGTGTCTGGCTCCTTCCAAGCCCTGGTGGAAATAAGGTCCACCAGGGGGTCGGGGGGAGGGGACACCCAAGAGGTAGATGGCCCTGCTTCGAACGCCTCTAGGAATACAGACTCATCGGAGGAAGCCTTGGGGGCAGACCATCCTCCCCTAATCCTGAGCATTTCCATGATGTCTCCAAAGGAGACATCCTCGGGGGGTGACCTTGGGGAGCCTTCCCTTTCATCTAAGTCCGTATCTTCCGTAAGGGACTCGGGGGAGTCCACGTGCCTCCTCTTACACTTAGCTTTGTGAGGGACCTCCTTGGAGGGGCTGTCCGAGGAAGATTCACCAGCAATGTCACTTTCCAAAGGAACACCCAGAGGCGCTGAAGCAGGCTGCCCCAAAGGCTGGGTGATGGGAGCATGGACCAGCTGAGAGGGAGTGCAGGGGGGAGCCGAAGCCAGGACCGGAGGCCCGGATGCACTCAACAGTGCCCTCTCCACCACCGCGAAAGCTGAGGGGGAGCCACTCTCGATAGGATCCGAGAGTCGACTCCCACTCGGATCCGAAGCGGGGACCGGATCCGGGGCTGAGACCCTCGGATCCGAAGGACCCATGTGCTCTGACCGGGACGGAGCCAAAGTCTCACAGAATCCCTCGGATCCGAAGCTCAACCCACGGCTCCGAGAGGTTGGATCCGACAAGCTCGAGGGACCAGTCGGAGCCGAAGTAACCAGTGCTATCAGCTCCGACCCACCACCGGATCCAACGCGGCTCGGCTCCGAATGCTCCAAACCCAGAAAGCGGGTCGGAGAAGGAGCGATTGGAGCAAAAAATGGGGTCGAGCTCCCCCCCAGGAGGGGGGGGAGGCAAAAGCACTCCCATCTGCAGCTGGGTCTGGATGAACCTCCTCATCATCCGGTCCATGTCTGCATCTGACATACTAAAGGTGGACCTCGACGAGGCCACCTAGGCAGACCTAAAGTGTCGCCTCAATGACCTCGACGGGGACCGGATCCCCTCCTCCCCGGGTCCCGGTGAGAAACAAGAGGACCGGAGCCGAGGAGGAGGTGATCCAGAAGCTCTGGATGGAGAAGCCCATTTGTCGGGCGGGGCCGAGGAGGAGTCCTCGGACCGCCGCTTATGGTGCTTCTCCTTCCGTTTGGCTTTCCCGGCCTCCCTTTCCTCCAGAGCCGAAGTGGGAGGTTGAGTCCCGACCAGAGGGAGAGAGACAGGGGTGGCTACCACCGAGGGCTGGGTAGCGGCCACAGAAGTACCGGAGACCGGAGCCGAATCCGGGGGCAAAAGGCCCGCCAGAATCAGCTTCGACCTCCGGTCCTTAAGTGCCCTGGGGTTGAACACTGCGCAAATCGCGCATCCCAAGAAGAGGTGTTCAACCCCAAGGCACCTAACGCACCAGGTGTGGCCATCCGCCGGTGAAAGCTTATGGCCACACTCGGCGCATTTTGAAAAGCTGGCTTTAGGGGCCTCCAACATAGTATACAGAAAACACACTCACTAGGCCCCTACACACACCACAAACACACACTATGAACCAGTGAGGGCAGGGAGGAAAAATAAACACAAAAAAAAGACAAATATAGGATACCTAAACACTCGTACACACTCACACAAGAAAAAGGAAGAAAAAATGCAAAGTTTTTCTCACAAAAGTTATCCAACTGTCAGGAGCTTGAAATCCAGCTTGTAGCTTGAAGCGCGGCAAACTAGATCTGAGGTCAGTCAGGGTTGGCAGGGGATTATGGGTAAAGGGAGGAGCTAGGAGCTCGGATCTATGCTGTGGTAGAAGTTGCTGGCTCGGATCCGAGATCGGATCCGTATCCCAAAGGTTGCTGACAAATGAAGTTCCTACTTCAGATCAAAAATTATGGTTGCATTAATGTATTTTTGTCTCATCATCCGTATTCCATCTTGCTTTATCCAAATGCACATTAGTACTGCAACATAATAATTACAAGAGCAAGCAACAGGGCCAGTTTTTCATTACAGATAGCCCCCCATTGCTATCCCCAATATCTGGATTTACCCTGCCGGGTTAAAACAACAAATTAATAATGGTAACACTAATGTGTTTTTCACATAAACAGTAATCACAACTTGAATTCCATCTTACTAAATCCAAGTACACATTAGTCTGGCAACGGCAGAATTACAACAGCAAATAGAATCCAAAATTTCTTCCACAAACATACCCTATACCTGCTGCCTACCTAAAGCATCTGTCAGGATAAAAATAAGTAATAACAATTATGGTTACACTAGTATACTTTTGCTGCACAAAATCAGCAGTTACAGCTTGTATTCCAACTTGCTTCGTCCAGCTGAACTTTAGTCTTGCAATGCCAGTATTGTAATATTAAACAACAAACTATGACCAGTCATTTAATCTACCCTGCCAGGAATAAAAAAAAATACTTACCTGCTAATATCTACAGAAACTCCAGGAGCAACTTGGAAGTGGTAGCAAAAACGTAGCTCTTAGATCTTTGTCATGGTGATTTATTTGGGCTGGAAGGTTGAACAACAGGTTGGACTGTACATTTAATAGGGAGGGAGTATTTCCAGGACAAACAGCTATGGAAAAAGTAAATAAATGTATTGAATTCATTTGGCAATAGGCTCGACCAAACTTGGAAATAACCACGAGAATAGTGCTATCGCATTTGCAAGTACAGTAACTGCAAAACTTAAGGAAAGTGGGACTTCAAGGTTCAGTAACATATTTTAACATAGCATGACAGTTAAACAACCTTATTGTATGCATCATAGGTTTATCAGACTCATTCGAACTAACTATTACACCTGACCCCATATCTACCAACAACTAAATTAAAAAATTCTCTAGAACAGATTATAACCTCTTACGGGATGGTGTAAATAGCTTCACTGCACCTCCCCCCTCAGATGGAACTGGCAACTGTGCCGAGTTTTACACCAATGCTTTATACAAACACCTGTATAACTGCATTGACTCGGCCGTACCTGATAGGACCAAAACAAGCTCCTCAAGGAAGAACAAACCCGCCTGGTGGACAACTGCCTTTAACAGGCTTTACAATAAGAGGAAGAAATTGCTGGCTAAGAATAAGAGGTACTAAGCCCTAAACTGGAAACACTCCCTCCTCAGCTTAAGCAAGCAAATAATACTTCTTGTAAAGTCCTCCAAAGCAAACTATGAATCCAAATTATGTTGTATCACACATCTCTAGGCCAGTAAAGCAGAATTAGTACACCAAGCTTCAAACACGCATACTTTTATTAAAGCAATAAAGACACAATAAATCTCCTCTAGCGCCTCGGCTACTACAATCCTTTACAGAGTATACTTTTTCCTTTTACCAAATACCTTACATATGTTTAATCAGAGTCATTAGTCCATAATTCAATTAAAACAATTAAAAACTTGCTTAAAGTTTTAAAGATATCTCACATAAAACATTTCCAATTGAACGTCCTATTGAATCCCCCAGGAAACAATGTCTTTTAAAATAAAAATAGAGGATATTTATTGTGTCTTTATTGTTTTAATAAAGGTGTTCGTGTTTGAAGCTCAGTGTACTAATCCTGCTTTACTGGCCTAGAGGTGTGTGGTACAACATCATTCTGCAGCAGTTTGTGGTTCTAAATTTGAATCCAAATTAGCTTCCTCAACTAAGAACAACCGTAAGGCGTTCTTTAGTTACATCCGCAGCCTAAAAGGAAAGGCCTTGATTTGTGCCGAACTGGTAGCTAATGATACACAAATACTGAGCCTGTGGACATAGCTAACCTGCTGTCCTACAGTTTCTGTGAAAACTTCACTTCCCTGTCCCCACTACATGTACTCCATGACATCCCTACCGACTGTCCCATACCTTGCATCTCTAAAGAGCAGGTTGTAAATGCCCTCTCTAAGATCAAAAACACAGCATCTTTGGGACCTGATAACATCCCAGGCTGTGTCCTACATGGGTTCCAACAAGAATTAGCAACACCATTGGGTACTCTTTTCAGTCATAGTCTAAGCACCAGCTTTGTCCCAGCTAAATGGAAAATGGCTACCTTTATTCCCTTGCACAAAGGTGGTGCTTCCCCTGACCCCCAGAACTATAGACCCATTAGCCCGACTAGCCTTATCTGCAAGGCCATGGAAGGAATAATCATGGAACTTATCAACAAAGATATAGGTAATCTCCAAGCACTTGACGCTACTCAGTTTGGATTTGTCAAAGGGAGATCATGCCGGTTAAACCTGAATGACTTCTTCGAGACAGTCACCAAGGCCCTGAATGAGGGGAAATTTGTGCATACAGCCCACCTAGACTTTGTCAAGGCTTTTGACACTATCCCCCACTCAGGTATCATTGACAAAGTCAGCCACCTAGATATCAACCCTTATATTGTTAGATGGGTCACACTAACTGGCGCACTGATAGAACACATATAGTCAAAGTAGGGGAATTCACCTCCCAACAGCAGACCTGTAACCAGTGGTGTTCCACAGGGATCAGTCCTGGTACCTCTACTGTTTGGAATCTAATTCTCCGAAGCACAAGTAAAAACTATAGGTCTGTGGCTGACAAAGTTTTCCGATGACTGCAAACTGGGAGTGGCCATAGAATCTTCAAATGATGTCAGCATCCTACAAGCGGGTTTTACACATCCAAATGATTGGTACCAAAGTCATGGCCATAAACTCAATGCAAAAAAATGTATTAATCATCACTTTCAGTAAGAGCAATATTTCTGCTAACTACCACAACCATAGCAACACACTAAGTACACACTGTGTGGTGAGGGACCTTACCTTTAATCACCATGTCTCCACGGTGGTAAGAAGGGCATTCTGTACTGCTCATCACATAAGTAAGGGCATTGCCTCCAGAAAAAAGAAGTTATAACCTCCCTGTACTCTTTCCTCATCAGGCCATTAATTGAGTACAACATCCTTTTTGGTATGTACCTTTCCAAGCACCTGTAGCAATTGGAGAGACCACAAAGGTTCCTCACAAGGGGAATTCAAGGTCCACGGCATCTTTCCTACGTGGATTGTCTGAAATCATTGTCACTTTATTCTGTTTCATACAGACTACTCAGAGGCAATCTCTGCCTTGCATAAAAGGCAACCTCTGACCCTGCTTTATTGGAAATGCATATCCGCAAGTCAAATGGTAATACTGGTTACTCGCTCTAACGACCTTAACCTGTTATATGACATTAATAGAACCTGCTGGAGGGACAGATTTGTCTCCCAGAGGTTATCACATGTTTCAAACAGACTCCCATTTCATGTCAAACAGAGTACCTCATTGGCCTCCTTAGACGCAATCTGGGCGACTGGATGGGTAAACATAAATTCACCCCAGGAGTTCCACCTGCGTCCCTCTTGGACAGGGGACCTAGGTGCTGATCGTGGAAATAAGGGTAGAACTTGCCTAGGCTTGTAAGGGCCCTAGGGCCGTTAGACTAGTAACTTCCTATTATCCTAATCTTTCTGTCTTTGTGGGGCATTTTAAGCTTATCCAGTTTTCTCTCAAAGGTGAGACTCCAGTCCTGTACTTTGTGTTTGTCAGGGTAAACAACTTAACCATTATGCCAGCTCCCAACCCCAAGTTAATTAAAGCCAATAACCTCTTTGTTAACAGAGGTACAACATGATGTACAGAACGCTGATGTGTTAAATTACATATTACTACTGTCAAAATTATTTTCCCAGCCTGTGGGTTACATTTACTGCCTTCTGTACTAACTGTAATGACTTTCCTTATGACATTCTCGTACTTTTCATTTTTTCAATTACCCCAGATTTAGCCAAAACATGGCAGAATCCTACAGTCAACCTCAGTTTCCCACTTCTGAATTAAATTTATTGTGCTGTCTTTTTTGGGGCAGTGTTGTACTGTACTGGCTCACCGGATGTGCAGTAGCAAGCATTGCCCAACACCCAGCAACAGGCTGATGTCAAACAGTAGTCATGAATAAACATTGTTATTTGTTTCTCAGCCACATGAATGTTCATCCAGATAAGGAAGCACGTACTGCAGACTTGTTTAGTCTTTGAACAGACACTGGTCAAGGAAACGTTTGGAAATATTACATAATACAGAATTACCATATAACTGTATGAAATATTCATACGAATAGGCAAGCACGTACTGCAGATGTGTTAATTCACTGAACGGGGCTTTGTTTTACTTAGCAAAACAGAGGGATTAACTGGCTTGATAAGTCATGTAGAGAGAGAGAGAGTGTGTGTGTGTTGTGTTGTGTTGTGTGTGTGTGTGTGTGTGTGTGTGTGTGTGTGTGTGTGTGTGTGTGTGTGTGTGTGTCTGTGTGTCACCCTGCCCAACAAGGAATCAAGCAGCTTGTATTTCTATAACAGAGGAAAACCAGTTTAATTCAAGTTTACTTTTGAATGGAAAGCAGCTAAATATTATTGTCATTTGTTTGGTATGGGACAGGTGATAGGTTTGACTGACAAATGAGTAAATGTACTAATCTGCACAGCACAGATACGTCTCCCATGTCAAGAGGTAAACCTGGAAAAAAGTTATCCACTCCAAGTTTTGTAATAAGGTAATGTACTGAAAATTCATCACAGCATAGCAATGTTTACAATATGAACTTTTACTTAAAAAGTCTAGACATTTACCAAAGTTGAGTACTATCAGATCACTACCATTAAACTAATACATTATTCTGGACATTGGCCATTAAGAGTCGTATCAGACTCCGCAACTAATTTAAATTACTCTGTAGACTTATAGGAACACACTCTTCTAAACTTGGCATGAGAAATAAAATAAAATAAAAAGGCTTTTGTGATTCCATTATGCCAATAAATCTAGCAGTCTGTTCGCTGTAGGTAAGTGAGTCTTTGTGTTTGTGTGTGTGCTTGTGTGCGTGCGTGCTTGCACACATGCATGTGTCTGTGTGTATGAGGAGCATATGGCAATATAAAGGTGGCCAGACATAAAGAGAAAGAAGATAACATGAAAAAATGCAGTAAAGGCCTTTATTGCCAGACTTTCTTGGCATACAGCCACCCATCTGAATGCAAGCAGCCTTGATCCTGTCATTTTGTGCATCAGGCAGTACAGAAAAGGTCATTATGTAAGTGTGCTATTGACAAAAGATACAATTACAAACTACACAAAAATGTTCTCCATGTTGGGAGGTAGGCACTTACCATTCTCTACAACAATACACCTCATCACAAATTCAAGCTGTTGCAATAACTCTTAGTAAATTTTATAGGGGGAATACCAGAGACATAAGCTGTACATGTTAAATAAAAATAAAAATCAAAAACGCAATTTCAAATACACATACCAAATTGTATTCCCATCAAAGTTATTTATTTTCCGTTGTCCCTTACAACTAAATTACACATTTGCTCACTTTCCACTTGCACCATATCTCATTTTAAAACTCACACATTATGTATACTTCATTACTTACACTTTGAAGAGGGAAAAAAGGATCTTCCGATCTACTACAACTGTCCTTGTTTTCCCATTCCCATTTTTTTACTCCAGTGTTAGAACAAATGGGCAAAATTTTATAGAGAGGGAATATTTCCAAGGCAAACCGCTATGGGAAGAAGTAAGTAAATGTATTGAATCCATTTGACAATAGGTGCGAATAGACTTGGCCTTAACCACGAGAATAGCACTACCACATTTGTAAATACAGCAACCGAAAAACTTACAGAAAGTGGGACTTCAAGGTGCAGTAACGTGTTTTCACCTAACATGAATAACAGGGTTAATGCACACACACTGCAGAATTTTGTGTAGACTGCAGTTGTTGTTCAAGTGCCTTCTGCTCTCTTTTATTTTTTCCTTCACTTGTTCAGACAAGCTTCTCTCGGTCTCCCTGTCAAGTACTTTTGCAATCAGGATGGGAGACACAGTTACAAGAGACACTCAGAATGTTAGGGTGATCTGTGGGTTGAAATATGAAAATGTACAAGCAAATGAGGTATGATGTTCATCGTGTTACACTGCTGCAGTCATTACACTTGGGTTATCCTGCAGTCAGGCGGTTCCCCAGTCGGCTTGAGTTCCAAAGTCTTGGTCCAGCGTCGGAATAGGCAAGAAATATGTTTATGGCTGTCCATGGCTATATAGACAGTGTTGAGGAAGGATAAATAGAGCTGTAGTGGTGCTATGTTTGGGTCTGAAGCCTTGTTCAGTGGGTGTAAGCATATTTTCCTGTACTTAACAAGAAATGGCAAGGCAGTTCCAGAAAGAAGTCTTGAACCTCCCAAAAACAGGAACAGTCCAATAAGTCTGAATGACTGATCCAGTGCAGTCTGTTTTCATGTGATTCAGCATGTAGGATGCCTGATTAGGTCAGATCCAACCTCAGCGCCTTATACCAGAATATTGGAGCTGAGAGCTCCAACTACTCCCCTACCCACAATTCCCTTATCTTTGCTGATTTACCTCAGATCTTGTTTGCCACCTGCCAAACCAGACATGTTTGCCAAGAGCTCCTACTTTTTCATAAGTGAAAGTAATTTTATAAATTATTTGCTTCCTCCTCCCTTTTAGAATAGTTGTTAGTTTTAGTATTAATATAGTTAATTAGGCTTGTTAAAAAAATTTTTTAGATACATTTTTCATTACCGCACTAGACAGAACTTTCTGGTATATCTCTGTACATTACATAGTGTTTTTCCATGTGCATAAGTTAGTAGTTAAGTAAATGATGTTGTACTGACTTTTTATAATTATTATAGGATTGTAGTCAAGTAAGATTATTATTATCTTATATATGCATATTTGTTTTATAAAATTTCAGTATAGTTGCCACTACTGTGTTATTGTTGAATATTGTTCTTAGTATTTAAAAATTGCTCTGATATCTGAGAAGTCCCTTTGTGTGTACTGCCCAGGTCCTTCCCACTTGCAGGATAGTTACAGTATCTGTGCTGCCTGTGGCACCAGAACTCTTCAGGCTAGAAAGGAAAAACTCATTCTTAAGGAACTTCTTCCCCATCAGACAGGGTCCAGTATGTCCACTGAATCAAAAGCATCTTCCACCTCTCCTTCTGACAAAAAGAGGGAAGAAGAAAAGGAGCAATCTAAATAAAAAGCGAGAGAGAGAGAAAGAGAGAAACATAAAGAAAAACAGACCAAAAAGATACTTGAGTTTCTGGGCAGAGAAATCTAAAAAAATGGTCTCCTGATCCAAGTGCTATTCCAGGTCTAGTACCTAAGTTATTGAGGCAGTCAGATCCAAGAGAACCAGGATCTGAACTCCCTCCCTGAAGCCTTTTTCTGTCTGACCAATCAGCTCCGGACTTAATTGCCCGATACTTCAAAAGCTACCTTCAAGACCTCCATCTACAGAATCATTTTCAAGGTCCAGTCGATCCACCAGAGACCTAATCAAAATGGATGTCAAGTATATGAAGGGGAAATTTCTGAGGATACAAATTAAGTTGGGGGTCCTACTGGCCCCCATCCCCAATGAGAAGATCTGGGTTGGGCCCATCAGCACTGTCCATACTTATTCCAATGCCATCTCCCTTTCTAGAACCAATTCATATGGGTCCGAGCCTCTCTGCTGTACCAGTGTCAGATTCAATAGCCTTGGAGACTTTGCCTTTAACTAATTCCCTTGCTTTCTCAACACCATTCCCCTTGAGTTGGGAAGAGCCCCTCAGTTAGAGCATCAGAGCTGGAGGCCTGATGGTGGAGTCGACCAAAGTTTTTGGAGCCATTGCTCCCCCTCAGTGCTTCATTTGTAGATAGCTTGGCTCAGAGTCAGGAAGGCTACCAATGCAGCAGATAGAGGTAGTTTATCTTTAGCTCCATTAGCTGAGTCACCTTTCAAGTCTCTGGCTTGATCAAGAAGACTAGTGTGTGCACCGAGTTTGGAGCCACCCCAACTCCCATTGGATCCTGTACCTCTTTCATCTCATTTGGGTCGACTGGACAGGCAGATCCAGTCAGTTTTGAGATTCCTTGATGTTTGAGCTCCCCATCTGATTCAGAGGCCCCAAGGTACATTCCCTGGAAAAGGACATGCAAGCAGAAGCTTATAGACTCCTCTCCTAAGTCTGTCACCAAAGACACTGACTTAGATGAAGGAGAATGTTCCCCAAGATCCCCTCCCAAAACACGTCTCCTTTGGAGATATTCTAGAATTGCTGAAACAGAGAGGGGATGGTCCATAGACAACTCCTTCTGATGAGTCTGTGTTTCTTGATGCTTTTGGGTCTGGCCGTTTGACGTCCTGGGTGGTCCCATCTCCTGGCACCTTAATAGAGCTCATCACTCAGAAGATTTGGAAGGAAGCTGACATGGCAGAGCCTATTCCCAAAATGCTGTACAAGATTTTGTTGTTGTCCCTAAAGACAGGAAACATTGGTCCAAGGCCCCACTGGTAGATATTGAGGCAGTAGCAGCAGCTACATAAAGGAACTGACAGAAGAATGTTCCTGTGCCCGTCCCCACAACAGGGAGTCAGGAGCATTGGATGGATTGGGAAAACAGACGTATGCTTCAGTGACCTTTGCAGTTGGAGTGCTTAACTGTTTAGCACATAGCACACCTGACATATTTCCAAAGAGACTTGATCAAGGAGCTCTGTGCCTTTTGGGTAGCTTACCTGTGGATGTCCAGAAAACAGTGAATGCCCAAATGTCTACCCTGCAGTCTTCCTCAAATTTGGCTATGAGACTGCTATGTAACGCAGATGATGGTACATCAAGGGCAGCTGGCACAGGTATTACCATGTGATGCCAAGCCTGGATGTGGCTATGTGATTCTGCAGACAGCGTCAAGGTGTTCTTTATAAATGCCCCTTACTGCAAGTCCACCTTGTTTGGACCAAAAGTAAAAGAAACACTTACTAGGAGCAAGTACGATGGTAAGATCTGGTATGTCGTGGGAATCCATTTTTCTAGAAATCACAGAGGGTGTAGGAAAATGGGGTTCAAAAAGTCCCAAGGTTTTCACCGTGACACTCCTGGGGATAGACCTCTCCAACATAGATGAGGAAGCAGTCCAACTGGACACCACCTTTGAGTCAGAAGTGGACCACAAAATTAAGGTTTCTGTGAGCTATTTACTGAGAAACTTTACCAGTATCCCTAAACTCTTGCCCATCTGCTGCACTCTGGATGCTTCTCCTTAAACCCTTCAGCTTGGCAAACCATAACTTCGATTGATGGATGTTAAGGATTATCACCAGAGGTTATACAATAGCCTTTTTGGATTCCCCAAGTAAAAGATTAAAGATTCCTGATTCTCCACCCAGTCGGTTGGAATCCTCAGCAACAGAGGTATCAAAGTTGCTAAACAAAAAATTTTCCCAGCCAGTCTCCCCAAACCAGTTAGAATGTGGAGTCTATTCCAGGTTCTTTTTAGTTCCAGAAAAGATAGGGGACCTCAAACCAATATTGGATCTCAGCAATCTAAATCAATATGTCAAACAGACAAAATTCTGGATGGTCACAGTACAGTCCATTCTATCTGTGTTGAGAAAGTATGATTGGATGTGCTCTGTCGACCTCCAGGATCCTATTATATCAATATCCAGAAGCAGTCTGAGAGGTTTCTCCAATTCTGTCTGGGAACCAATCTCTACCAATTCAGGGCACTGCCATTTCACTTATCACAGCCCCTCGGATGTTCACCAAGATGGCAGTTGTGACAGCTCATCCCTAGCTGCAAGGGATCCAGGTCTTCCTGTATTTAGATGATGGGCTCCTAACTGCTACTTCCAAGTATAGACTATTACAACACCAGTCATTTCTTCTATCTCTGGCATACCAGCTGGGAATATCAGTCAGTTACAGGGAAAGCAAACTGCCTTCCTCTCAGAGTGTAGAATTTGTAGGTTACCAAATAGACACTGCCCAACAAATTGTGAAACTCCCTGCTGCAAGAGTCAACATGTTAAAGTCTGTAGCCTTTCAAGTGATGCAACACCCTCAACTACAAGCAAGACTTAATCTACGTCTCTTAGGACTGATGGCCTGTTCCATTACACTAGTTCTGTTGGTCAGCTATCGTATGAGAGTCTTTCAGTGGACATTAGCAGTACAGTGGTCACAGATATATCACTCTTTTCACACCAGAATCCATGTTACACAGGTATGCAGGAATCACATAAAATGGTAGGTTACATCCTAGTCAGTTGTACAGGCAGATCTTTTTGCCTACCTGCTCCCAAGGTCATAGTCACCACGGACTCCTCCCTACTGGGTGGGGCATTTTGGAAGGAAGACAATTCAAGGGATGTCGTCATAAGCAAAAGCCAAACTTCACATCAGTTTTTTGGAGATGAGTGGTTCTCCTAACTTTGCAGGACTATCTACCCAAGGATGTGATTGCTATCCACTTGAACATTGTGTCAGTGGTCTGGTACATCAACAAATAAGGTGAAACATGTTTGTTCCCTCTTTGCCAGGAAGCCATGTGAGTTTGGCAGTGGCATTGTCTTCACACTACTTTCTGGTAGCAATGCACATTCTTGGAACATTCACTATACTGGCGGACAGTAACGAAAAAGATGTTTCCTCTGCAATAAACTGCACAGTACTTAAAAAAATATACTATCAAAAAACGAAAGACCGCAGCAGAAACATGGCAGATATGTAAACAGAACAAAATGTATGCATGTAAAATGTTAACTTTTAATAAGGATGAGTGTTTTGCAAAAAACACGTTTGCTTCTTCATATCACAGTAAAAAATATATAAAACCACCATCAATTAAATACAAGAATGCAAACCCCATTCACCTTCTCAACCTATAAACATACAAACAATTAAAGTTACTAGGCAGCAAGTCATTACCATGCAGTTCATTAAACCATTATAATTTGATCTCTAAAAGGCACAGGATTTTATGCAGATAGGATGTTATGTAGTCCAATCTTGCCTACATTCTTAACCGTGGGTTCGGAGCCAAACCTCGGCTCCAACTTGGCCATACTCTAGCTCGAAGTCTTTCAATTGGCTGGGCTAAGAGGTATCCCATGCTGCACTGCTCCCTTTCCCCAGATCTCATTTGCCGCTCATAAAGCTCAGATGTGGTCTCACTCTTGGCTGTGGCTAAGTATAACTTTTCTTCTTCTTTGACCAAATTTGTTGCTCCAAAAGCTATTTTCATAGCTAGGTGTGTGTGTATTTTGGTTTGTGGAAGCTTTTTTGTGTGGCCTTTCGTGGCCTTTGTTTTGGTATCCCATTAGCTATCTCCCATCGGGCTAGGCCCATTTCAGTTAGAGGACCTAGTCCTCCATCCATTTGTTATCTGTTACCCTTCTGTGTTCGTTTTGTTCGGTACCCTATCCCTCCAGACTAGGGCCATTTAAGTCAGAGGACCTAGACCTTCCCTTGATGTTCTTCGTGTTTCACTGTTGCAGTCATTACATTTGGGTAATCCTGCTGGCAGGTTGCCCTCAGCCGGCCTGGATTCCAAAGTGTTGGGTCCTGCATCGGATGCTGTTGCCCCCTCCCTGACGTCAGGTCATCAGGGATATAAAAGAAGTGGCCGACGCCATTTTCTTCAGTCTTTCTTGCCGCGCGGTGCCCAAAGCAGAAGCAGTTCGCAAGTGCCGGTCGGCCAACTCCTGAAATTTTCATTTTTGAGTTTCAGAACCGAAGTCTTCGATAAAGCTAAGTACCCCATTGGGGAAACTTTTTTCTTGCTCCAGACCGATGTCAGAAAAAGTTAATAATTGTATTACTTGTGGAAAGCAAATACCTCATAAGGATTTTCATTCTTACTGTATTCCTTGCCTAGGCCCTGATCACAACGTTTCTGGTTGTCAGTTTTGTGCTAGATTTAACCAACGCACTATTAAGTGTCGGTATTCTTTTGCTTTAAAGTATTTTGGTAGCAGGTTTAATTATCCTAAAATGTCGGATAGCCATCCGACTACCGGAGTTTACAAAAAACACAAAGCAAAGGATAAAGAAAAACAACCGAGGTCCAAAACCGACGACGATAGCAGGTTTAATTATCCTAAAATGTCGGATAGCCATCCGACTACCGGAGTTTACAAACAACGCAAAGAAAAGGATAAAGAAAAACAACCGAGGTCCAAAACCGACGACGAAGCTTCTCCTAAGCCAGTCGCCGGTTCTCAGTGAGGCGCTTTCACAGCCCCTGATACCTGCTACCTTCGAGTCGCAGGCCGCTACAGACTCCCACGTGGAGTCGGCCATGCCGCTGGATACTCAAAGTATTGGAGCCTCGGACGCTAATCCCTCAGGTGGGTCCGGAGCTGCTGAGCAGGTACCAGCTTCTGAGGGTGTATTCAGACCACAACATCTTTACATTAAAACGACTTCAGCTTCAAAGACAAAGACTAAAGCAGCTTCTAAAGCAAAGAAACAAACTCAAGAGCCACGTGTACAAGCCTCTATGCCCAAAAAACAGATGATCAAGATGGCTGAAGACCTGATTACTTTGATCAGGGGTTTCTATCCCCCCTCCTGATAAAAGGCCTAGGCAAGAGACTGACTGAATCTTCAGATCAGGTCTCTATTTCTTCTGATTCCTCTTCTGATCAGGGATATTCTTTACCCCCCTATGAGGATTCTGATGCTGAAGAATCTATACCTTCAGCATCCCCTCCTGAGGATTATTCCTTTGGGGAAACCTTGCATACCATGAGGGAGCATTTTCACTGGGAAAGCCAAGATTTTTCAGAATCAAAAAAGAGGCTCGGGGATTTCCTCTTACTACCACAGCACAGGCCTCTAGCCATTCCTCCTGTGTTAGACATTGTAGATGATGTGTTTTCGGAGTCTAGTTTGACCCGTGACTTCTTACCTCCAGCTCCTGTTAAGCCTGACAGATATTACAGGGTTCCTGACTCACACAAATTTCTTTTTAAAAACCCTGCTGCTGACCCAGAAACTATTTCACAGGGTCCCAAGGGAGTTAAGGCCTCTACAGCAAAAAACCCAACCCCCTCTGACAGGGATTCAAGAGCACTGGATAGATGGGGAAAAAAGGTTTACACATCTGCAACTTTGGCTATAAGGGCCTTAAACTGTCAGTTTCATATGCTCAAGTATCAGCAACATCTCATGGGATTGCTTAAACAGAAAATAATGTTAAATTCTGAATGTGCTGAAAACAAGGAAATGCAGGATTTATTGCATGCAGCTGAACAAGCTGGAAAGCGTACTTTGCAATGTGGTTTTGATTCTTTGGAGGCCTCCTGCAGGGCCGCAGTTACAGGGTCGGTAATTAGGAGGCATGCTTGGTTAAAGGAACAAAATCTGCCTGATCATGTTAAGGTTAAGTTACTAGATGCACCTTTACAGCATGATACTTTGTTTGGTGCTAAGGCAGAAGACGTGTTAAAGAAAATGGAAGACAAAGCTAAATCTATGCAAACTGTTAAAGAGTTTTTAGAAGTACAGCCACCTAGGTTTAATAGACACTGGCCTACAAAAAAATTGGTCTTTTCCTGTGTCAACCAGACCTCAAAGGGGCAGATACCAGGCGCAAGGTTCTTATAGGTCAAAACAATGGGGTTCTTCTACTTCCAAAGCTGGAGAAGATAAAGCACAAATATACAGAAAGCAGTCCCAATGATTTTCCCCTGCCTGCACCAAGCACTTATCTTCTGGCAGCACCCTTAGGGGGAAAATTACCACTTTTTGCTGATAATTGGCACATTATAACTCAGGACAAATGGGTTCTAAATATAGTGTCACAAGGCTACAAATTCCATTTCCATACTCTGCCAAAGCAAACGGCTGGCCAAATCTGCCAAAAAAATCAATGGGCAGAGGCACAAAAACAAGTTTCATCCCTCATGGACATGGGGGCCATTCAGCAAGTACCAGAGCAAGAGCGGCGACAAGGCTTTTACCCAAGACTGTTCTTGGTACCCAGAAAGGACAAGGCCTGGAGGCCAATACTGGACCTATCTATTCTGAGCACATTCCTGGATATTCCAAAATTCAAAATATTGACTTTGCAGCAGCTTCTGCCCATGCTGGGCAAGAACGCTTAGCTTGTGACTTTAGACCTAAAAGAGGCATACCTGCATGTTCCAATCAGACAATTGTGCAGAAGACACCTCAGATTCAAGGCTGGTTCAATACATTACCAATTCTCTGCACTGCCCTTTGGCTTATCTACTGCGCCCAGGGTCTTTACAAAGTGCCTGGCACCAGTAATTGCATTCTGCAGACAAAGGAATACAAATATACCCTTACTTGGATGACTGTCTAATTCAAGCAGAGAACAAGGACATTCTTCTTTAACACCTGGCGTTTGTGAAAAGACTACTAACATGCCTAGAGTACACAGTCAACGAAAAGAAATCAAAACTAGTACCCTCTCAAGATATAACATTCCTGGGTGCAAGTTTGAATACAACTGCCCAGATGGTTTATCTCATGCCAGACAAACAAAGGCAGCTGACTACCTATTTCACAATGTTGGCAACAAAGGCCCAGTTATCTGCAAGAAAAATTCTGCAGGCTTTGGGCTTCATGGCATCCTGCATCCTACTAATTCCATATGCAAGACTGCATATGAGGAAACTTCAGTGGTACCTAAAAAGTGTTTGGACTCAACATTGCCACAGCCTGGAAACAATGATTACTCTCATACCCTGCCTGCAAAAGGAGTTTCGATGGTGGCCAAAAGCTTGTCACCAGAACAAGGGACAGCCATTCACATTACCCCCAGCCAGGCAGATACTAACAATGGATGCATCAGATTATGCCTGGGGGGCCCACATGGTAGGAAGATGCATTCAGGGCACATGGACCTCAAACCAAATGCATCTACATATCAATCAAAAAGAGATGCTAGCTGTTCAAAATGCCCTGACAGCCTTCTAGGACCTACTTTAACCGGGACAATTGCTGATAAAGACAGACAACACCACAGTCATGTGGTACATAAGCAGGGGGGGCACACATTCTTACCCCCTTTGCAGACTAGCTATGACATTGTGGGACACAGCATTGACTTACCAAGTACATTTGCAGGCACAATTCCTGCCAAGAAAGGAAAATACTCTGGCAGATGAACTAAGCAGAAACCTCATGGATCCCCACGAGTGGCAGCTGGATCCACAAGTCTTTCATAGGTTCATAGGTTAGTACTAAGCCAACTGCCCTTGCGAGCCATTTCAAGCCTAGCCAGTTATCCCTTGTGAGACTCAAACCCTGCATCTTGTGTTTGCAAGGCAAACACTTTAACCATTAGTCCACCCTCCCAACAGATTAACATGATAACAAGGAAATGGGATGCCCGGACATAGACCTATTTGCCTCCCCTCACAACTACCAACTCAAAAGATTCTGCACAAGGACTTATCACAGACAAGCATGGAAAGTGGACACCCTATCTTTCAGCTGGAAAAACCTATCAGTATATGCTTTCCCTCCACTGCCTCTCCTCCCCAAGGTACTCCTAAAGCTCAGACAGGAGAAACCAAAGATGATACTGATTGCCCCAGACTGGCCCCGCCAGTACGGGTATCCAAGCCTAAGGAACTTGTCTCGTTACCCAGCTTGGACCTTACCTCAGTTACCTCGTCTACTGTCCCAGCAAAACAATCAAATCCTGCACAGCCAACTCAGGACATTAAACTTGGCAGCATGGCGAATAATGTAGTCATACAAAAAACACCTCTCAGCAAAGCTATGATGGATGTCATTCTGGAAACCAGAAGGCCTAGTGCAAGAAAGTCTTATGCTGGAAAATGGAAGAGATTCTGTGCTTGGAACCAGGCACAAGGAACTGATACAACTGTACCAAATATTCCTCAGATTTTGCAATACTTAACTGAGATGCTGGACAAAGGCCTATCCTTTTCATCAATTAAAATTCATGCCTCTGCCATTTCGGCTCATTACAATACTGAGCCACCAATTTTTTCTCACCCTTTATTAAAGCATTACCTCAGAGGAGCCAAAAATTTAAGGCCTCCAAAGAGATCACTAATACCTGCATGGGACCTCAACTATGTCTTGGAAAAGCTCACCCTGCCTCCTTTTGAGCCAGCGGCTACTGCTGATATAAAGCTTTTATCTTGGAAAACAGCTCTGCTCCTAGCAATTACTTCAGCAAGAAGAGTTTCAGAGCTACAGCCGCTGATGGCTGTGGAGCCTTTTATCATTTTTTTATCCAGACAGGGTCTCTCTGAGAACAAACCCAACATTTATGCCTATAGTGGTGTCCAGTATGGCTCTTAACCAAACTAGTCATCTGCCAACTTTTTATCCAAATCCACAGAACAAGGGGGAGAGAATTCTGCACTCTTTAGACGTACACAGACAGCTTAGATTCTACTTGGACAGGACCAAAGCTTTCAGGAAGGCAGAGCAATTACTAGCGGCATATACTGCAGGATCACAAGGAAAGGCTATTTCAAAGCAGACTATCTCAAAGTGGATAGGCCACTGCATTCATTTATGCTATTCACACCATGGCAAGCCAGTGCCTAAGGACATTAGGCCACATTCCACCAGAGCTGCAGCCACTTCAGCAGCTTTTCTCAGGGGAGTTCCAACCAGAGACATTTTAGAGGTGGCTACTTGGAGATCAGTGCACACCTTTACAAAGCATTACCATCTGCCATTCTACTCTAAATCCAGAGCAGGTTTTGCCACTGCAGTTCTGCAGGGACTCATAGCCGCTCCTAATGCTGTTTAGCTCCAGCCTCCCAACCGTAGCTTTGGGACTCTACCCAAATGTAATGACTGCAACAGTGAAACACAAAGAACATAGTACAGTTGTGTACACTTACCATAAATGTAGATGTTCGAGTGTATTCACTGTTGCAGTCCAGGTTACTCACCCACCATCCCCCTTTTTTCAATGGATCTTATCTTCCCTTCTCTGATTTATACAACCTATGTGGTGTATTTGCTTACGGATGAAGGTAAAAAAAAAATTATATTGGTGCATTTATTGTTTTATATATATATATATATATATATATATATATATATATATATATATATATATATGTATATATATGTATATATATATATATATGCTACCCTTTTAAGGGGCACCTGACATCTGGGGCAAGAAAAACTGAAGAAAATGGCGTCGGCCGCTTCTTTTATACCCCTGATGACCTGACGTCAGGGAGGGGGCGAGAGCAACCGACGCAGGACCCATGACTTTGGAATTCAGGCCAGCTGAGGGCAACCTGCCAGAAGGATTACCCAGATGTAATGACTGCAACAGTGAATACACTCGAACATCTACATTTATGGTAAGTGTATACAACTGAACTTTTCCTGTCTGGGCCGTTTGAGTTAGAGGTCCTTGTGTGGTGTCTGCAGTTTATTCAGTGTCTAGTTCCTGCGCTTTGTTGCTGGACGTGGGTTTGTCTGTTGTGTTGTGTCTAGTGTCATACCGGTCATATCCATGGATACAAAAGAACACAAGCCTTCGGGCTTCAAGTTGTGTAGTAAATGTGGATATAAGGTGTCAATTACTGATGGGCACTCTGTGTGTGTTTATTATTTGGGGGCTGTCCACCTTCAGGAATCTTGTGCGTTCTGTCACGCATTCAGCCCTTGTGTTCTTCAAGAAAGGAACAACAAACTAATTCTGAAAGGATTACTGAAACCCTCTTTCAAGGAAGATCTGGAGAGGTCTTCTAGTGCTAAGTCCTCTCCCTCTAAAAGAGACAAAACCTCCAAAGCAAAAGAACGCTCTCCAGCTCCGTCAGTCTTATCGGAGCCTCCGGAGAAAGTTACTAAGTCTACTGTGGCATCCTCGGCTTTACTGTCTTAGGTGCCGAAAGAAGTTGAGGAATCTCAGAACCTACATCGGCTCCCAGCCTCTCAGAGCCAGTGACGGAGATACTAGTTCGGAGCCGGTCTCCAGTTTTTAGACCGGTTTCTCCTCCTCACAGGTCTCTTTCTGAGAGGATGTCTAGATCTCCTACCTTATCCTCTAGATCCTCCAGGACTCTCTGTGATCTGGATGTGGATAGAGTGGTGTAGAGACTGCTCCAATCACCGGTGCTGGCTAAATTGCTTTCAGCTCCAGCCCAGTCAGCTCCGGAGCCCGTCACCCATCAAGCTTCAATAGATCCTCCTCCAAGCAAATCTCAGCCTTCGGAGCCAGAGTTGTCGGTGCCGTCTGATGCTTCGGCTCTGATCTCAGTTCCCAACCCTGTCGGCTCCGTCCACGGGGTCCAGGACTCATGGTTCCTCGGTCGGACCCGAGGGGGAAGTCTTGGGATGCAGTTTGGCTCCTAGCCTCCCTCTCGGTGCTTCGGCTTGGGTGAGCCTGACCCTTGCTTCTGCTTCGGACCTTGTCCCTTCTGCTCCAAGGGCTTCCACTGTTGGTCGATCTTTGGAGCCTGGGGGACCAGCTTTCGAGGTCATGCGGAGCGTGCTGGCCAGGTCCTCAGCTACGTCAATACATCACCAACACTGTACCCCCTCCAGCTCCGATATCAGTCTCTGATCGCCCCTTATCCTTTGACAGTGGAGACCCAAGGCCTCAGGATACCTCCATGAGTGGTCCCCAACTTTCTGAGGGCCCCCCAGAGTTTTTGCCTGAGGAGCCACCCAGAAAAAGAACGTGCAAGAGGAAGCACATCAACTCCCAGGAAGATTCTCTCACGTCAGATACCGACCTCGAGAAATCAGAGGGGTCCCCCAAGTCATTCTCTGAGGATATCTCTTTCGCTGATATCCTAGAGATCTTGAAGCAGAGAGGCGACTGGCCCTCTAAACCCCACTCCAAGGAGGAGTTGGTGTTCCTGAGGGGCTTTGGGGCTCAACCCTTCGCCTACTGGGTTTCTCCCCCTTCGATGAACTCCTGGATTTGGTTTGTTGAAGGGTGTGGGAAACCCCTGACACTGTGGAACCAGTCCCCAGGAGACCCAGCAAATTTCTGTCCGCCCCCGTTGACAAAGAGTTTCTCACGAAGGGCGTTCCAGTAGATGCCATGGTGGTGGCAGCGGCCACCAAGAAGGAACTGGCTGAGACTTCAGCTACCTTCCATCCCCCTAACAAGGAGTCTAGGACCATGGACCGGTATGGGAAGTGTATGTTTTCTTCAGCGGCCTTTACCCTGCGGTCACTGAATTATTTGTCACATTTTACACGACTCCAAAGAAATCTCCTGAAAGAGCTTGGAGATTCTCTGCAGGGTAGCGTTTCTGACACAGTGGCTCAGAAAGTCAACGCTCAGATGTCTACCCTAAATTTGATTGCTAACTCCTCCATGAGGCTGATCTGTTACGCAGCCGAAGGAGCAAGTAGGGCAGCGAGTTCCGGAGTTTCTCTCAGGAGGCACTCCTGGATGCGCCTCTGTAATTTCGCGGAGGCCTTCAAGTCTACATTCACCAAAGCCCCATTTGATGGTTCATCGTTGTTTGGAACCAAGGTGAAGGACACTCTCACTAGGTGCGAGCAAGAGGGAAAAACTCTTGTCTACCGTGGGAGTCCGTTTTTCCATGCCTGCTAGACCTTATCCCAAGGGCCAGAAGAGTGGGAAAATGTGGTTCAAGAAATCTCAGAGGTTTTTTCATGACGCACAAAGTGATTCACCCTCCAGAGGCATGGGAGGGGGTGGTAACTCAGGTAGACGCTGCCCTAGAAGCAGAGGAGGCCCGCGTAATCAGGGAGACCGTGACTCCTTTCGTGTTTCTCCCTACCAGTGCTCCTGATGGGAGGCCCTACTGCGCGCCTCCAGAAGCCAGTCGGGGGTCGCATTTCACTATACCCAGAAGCCTGGCAGCACATCACCCAGGACCAGTGGGTATTAAAAATAGTTTCCGGAGGATATCACATTCTCTTCTCCTCCCCCACCGATCAAAAGAATCCCAGATGTTCCACCCAATCAAAGGGATTCCGCAGCTTCAGAAGTTCTAAAGCTGCTAGAAAAAGGAGCCATCCAGCATGTCCCCTCAGACCAGATCGGATTAGGGACTTACTCCAGATTCTTTTTGGTGCCGAAAAGAACAGGGGACCTGAGACCCATCTTGAATTTCAGCCGCTTGAACCTCCACATGAAGAAGTCCAAGTTCCGAATGGTCACATTGCAGTTTATTCTCCCACTGTTGGGAAAAGAAGTGTGGATGTGCTCCATCGACCTCAATACCATATAAAGATGGACAGGGCATCCAGAAGTCATCTACACTTTCGGCTGGGAGTCAGTCATTTTCAGTTTCATGCCCTGCCCTTTGGTCTTACCACAGCCCCCCAGGGTGTTCACCAAATGTATGGCAGTGGTGACAGCTCACTTGAGACGTCAGGGATTCCAAGTGTTTCCATACCTGGATGACTGGCTCCTTTCTGCCACCACCAGGCTTCTGCTACTGCAGACCAGAGACGCCACTATCAAGCTGTGTCAACAATTGGGTATCACTCTAAACTGGGAAAAGTCTGCCTTGTTGCCCTCGCAATGCGTCACCTTTATAGGTGCCGAGTTAGACACCATGCTCATGAAGGTGTTTTTACCGCAAGAAAGGATTCAGGGTTTGCAACAACAGGTATACGCTTTGCTCCCTCTGAAAAAGGTAAAGGCAAAAACGGTTCTCAAATTGTTAGGGACGATGGCTGCAACAATTATGCTGGTTCCTCTTGTGAGGCTACACATGAGGCTCCTTCAGTGGCTGCCCTTCGCCCAGTGGTCTCTACAACATCTTCCGCTTTCTCATCTTATAATGATCACAGATCAGCGCAAGCAAGATCTACGCTGGTGGCTTCACACCAGCAACCTCAATGCGGGAAAGCCCTTCATCCCACCCCTCCTGTTGCCACAGTGACCACAGATGCCTCCCAGATTGGGGGGGGGGGGCATTATCTCGGCAGGACAGTCCAAGGCACGTGGCAGGAACACAAGATACATTTGCATATCAATATCTTGGAGATGAGAGCAGTGCTGTTAGCGTTGCAAGTACTCCAGAGCTTTCTTCCTCTCGGGACAATTGCGATCCACTCAGACAATATGTCGGTGATATGGTATCTGAACAAACAGGGAGGAACCAAGTCGTACCCCCTTTACAGAGAGGCCATTTGAGTGTGGCAGTGGGCAGTGTCTTCCCAACGTTTTCTTGTAGCAATGCACATTCCGGGGAAGTCCAACGTGATTGCCGACAGGTTGAGCAGAGCTATTCTGATGCCTCACGAGTGGTCCCTGCACAGTCAGGTTGCCTAGCAGATTTTCCGCAGATGGGGTCGGCCTTGCTGCGACCAATTTGCCAGTCCCCTCAATACCAAGTGCAGCAGCCTCTTCACCCTTATCCCCCCTCAGGGGGAGTCACCCAGGGATGCTCTAGTTCACGATTGGCCCTCCGGTCTACTTTATGCCTTCCCGCCTTTTACTCTGCTGACAAAAGTTATTCAGAAAGCGCAATCCTTGGGAAGCAGAATGATTCTGATTGCTCCACATGGACCTTGTCAAATTTGTTTCCCCTTTCTCCATCCCTATCTAATGAATGACCCCTGGATTCTGGACCCACAGCCAGATCTACTGACTCATATGTCAGGGCAGTTCCATCCCTCTTTTCAGACCCTCCAGTTGACAGCCTGGCTACTCCAGTTCCATCACTAATCAGGTTTCATAATTTTTCTCTGGAAGTGGTTCATATTCTGTCTTCTTCCCATAAGCCTTCAACCAGAAAGATCTATTCCAGTAAATGGAAAAGATTCTCCATCTGGGCTCATGCAAGACAAATTGATCCGTATACAACTCCAATTTCTTCAGTTCTGGAATTTCTCTCCATGCTTTTCAATCAGAGATCAGCAGCCGCAACCATTAAAGTCCAGTTGGCGGCTGTTTCCACTTTTCACGTCGCTAATGAACCCAGTCTAATGGTGCATAGACTTTGTAAGGCATTCTTAAAGGGCACCATGCTGCTTCGCCCTCCAGTCTTTGACCTAGTCATGCCTTGGGACCTAAATTTTGTGCTACAATGTCTCACGTCATTCCCCTTTGAGCCTGCAGCTACTTGTGAATTGAAATATTTGACTTGGAAGACAATTTGTTTGGTAGCCATCACTTCAGTTAGACGTGTCTCTGAGCTCCAAGCTTTGTCAATCAGACCGCCTTACCTGATATTTCATAAGGACAGGGTTTCTGTCAGACCAAACCCTTCTTTTATGCCGAAGATGGCTTTGGTTATTAATCTCAACCAATCCATTGAGCTACCTGTATTTTTTCCAGAGTTTTCTAATATGGCAGAATTTAAATTTCACCAGCTGGATGTTCATAGACAGTTGCGTTTTTATTTGCATAGAATGAAGGATCTTAGAAAATCGGATCAACTATTTGTCTCATTTTCAGACAATAAGATTGGGTCTCCTGTTTCCAAAGTGACCTTGTCTAGATGGATCTCTAGTTGTATTTCCTTCATTTATGCCTCAGGTGGTAAAGAGCTACCATTTCGAGTGAAGGCTTATTCTACCCGATCGATGTCTACCTCTACAGCATTTCAGGCCAGGATGTCTATGGATGAGATTTGTGCTGCGGCTACATGGGCATCTCCTCACACCTTTATTACTCACTAAAATTAGATTTGATATCCAGAGGCAGATCTTCCTTTGGTTCCACAGTGCTCAGGAGTATTTTCCACTGAGCCTTCCAGGGTTCAGGTGCCGGGGACGCTGTCCCACGGGTCAGAATGTAGGCGAGATTGGACTACATAACATCAAGAAGTTATGTACTCACCATAACATTCGATGTATGTAGTCCATCTCATCTCACATTCTTACTTACCCCCCCCCGCCTCCGCCTTCCCCCTCCTGGAGGGCCTAGAGTTAGTTCTGGTTTCAGTACTCCTTTTATTATTGGGATGATTTTCCTTCTCTATGTGTTATGTGTATGAAAGCTGAGTAATTGAGCTTGCAGCAAACAAGATATGGGGAAAGGGAGCAATGCAGCATGGGATACCTCTTATCCCAGCCAATGGAAAGACTTCGAGCTAGAGTATGGCCGAGTTGGAGCCGAGGTTCGGCTCCGAACCCATGGGTAAGAATGTGAGGCGAGATGGACTACATACATCGAACATTATGGTGAGTACATAACTTCTTGTTTTTGGTTGCCATTACATCAGCAAAATGAGTTTCAAAACTCCAAGCACTTTCATGCAAACCAGGTAAGGATCTGAAGAAGCGTGTCTTGGCACACGTGAAAGCGCTTATCTGTTCACAATAAATACATTTTATCCATTTATTGTGGTGGTCGACTTCCAGTTTGTATCCTCACTTTGACTTCATTTATTTCTGGAGAAGACCTTTGGGCTACAGTGACTGTGTGTTTCAGATTTACTTTCATGCAAACCACCCTTCACAAAGTATCTGTCTGTAGTTATATCTCATTGTACGCCACAGGGAATACACATTTTTCCATATTTAGATGACTTGTATCTTTGCAGAGTCTCTTTCAAAGTGTCAGGAATCTTTCTCTTAGGTGAGAGATATCTACACAATCTGGGATTCCAAGAGAACATTCAAAGTATTTCTTGACTCCTGGATTGTTTTCTTGGCATGTCTACTATACACCTGAATTCAAAGAACTTTTTTATTCCACAGGAAAAAATAGTTCTATATCTATTTCTAAGGTTTTCCACTCCGACTTTGGTCACTGAGAAGAAATACTTTAGGATTTTGGGTCTCACGGCATCTATGATTTTCAAGATATCCCTGGCAAGACTCCACATGAGAAAGATAGAGTGGCATCTAAAATCTCTTTTGTCCTGGGAGCAACACCCTTTATCATTTCAAATCCCAGTGCTGTGGTTTGTCAGAAGAGAAATCATTTGGTGGAGACAACAGATATCCTTAAATCTGGGTCTCCACTTCTCCCTCCCTGGTCCAAAATAGTCAGTCACCACAGACACCTCGGACTTTGCTTGGGCAGCAGTTTCAGGAGGGATAAAACTGCATGAGGTGTGGAACACCAAGGACAGATGCAGGTACATAAATATCAAAGAGATGCTTGCCGTGATCAAGACATTTAATTCTCTGAACCATCTTTGGATCTCTGGGACCTCTTCAAGTGGTTGCAGGTAATACTGCAGTCATGTGACACATCAGCAGGCAAAGGGGGAAATAGATTTTACTCCATTTGCAGACTAGTCATGTCAGATTGGGATGTAGCTTCACAGCACAATCTCACTCTTCAGCAGCCTACATTCCGTGTGAGCCAGATTGTGCGGCAGGCAACCTAAGCAGGAAAAGGGCAAACCCTCACAAACAGAAAGTAAATTAGTGGTCTTCCAAGATTTGACCTATCTTGTGGGGAATTCCTCATGTAGACATCTTTGCCTATTCTGAACAATCAACTGGCAAGATTCGTTCCAGAGCTCCATGCAAGAAGGCCTGGAAGACAGATGCCTTTGTTTTTTTCCTTGGACAGGAATGTCCCTGTGTGCTTTTCGACCCTTTCCACTAATATCCAGTCTAAATCTGAAAATTCTGGAAGAATCCTCCCAAGATCATTGTGGGGACTCCCTTCAGGTCCAGGCAATAACTGTTATTCCTTCATTTGGAAGTGGCCAGTGGCAATTACCACAAGCTTCTTCACAGAGTGGCTCTACTTACACAAGAACAGGTGTGTTTCATCCATCCTAACATCAGTCAAATGCAATTGACTGCTTTGGATGATATATGCAACTGTTTATTGAAGACATGCAGCACAGGTACTAATGGAGGCAAGAAAGCCTGCTACTAGAAAATCATATATTTGTAAATGGAAACGGTTTTCTAGTTGGTGCCAGCAACATAACCAGCACCCATACAAGGCTAATTGTTCTCTGGTTTTACAGTATTTGTGTAAGCTACTATCCCATGGCTTTTCTTATTCCTCTATCATGGTTCATTTATTATAATTTATCAGGTAAAAATGAATGTAACACACCTCTCACTGACCTCAGTCGCTACACTGTGTGTGCTCCATAAGCTCTTGAAAACCAATGTCCAACTGGAGAATTTAACCACCTTACTGTCACTGGATACCCAGTCTCCTCTTCAAGAAGAGACACCCTAAAATGAATTTATGTACAGCTTGCAGTATAGTATTCTACTTTGTTTTGTCGTGCTCTAACTGAAAGTCTCCTAATACATTACTGCCCCCCCTTCCCTTCTTTTCTTCTTAATCGTAAACATACATCTAGCTAACTTGTAGCAGGTTATTAAACTGTGACACCTTCTAGTTGTCCTTCCCTATATCTGTCTAGAACTGAAATATCACCATATTATTTTCTCTAGTCCTACTCTTCCTTCACTCCCACTCATCTCCCACTCAGTACTATTATTCCCCCCCATGCTCACTGTTATCTGCCCTAACATTCAACAATTCTTTCTAACGAGCCAGCATTTCTGTCCTCTAATCCTCACTCTGCTCTACTTTCCATCCACGAACTTACCTGGTTGATTGTTTTTTGTTGCAATCTATGAGACCAGGGCCAGCCCCCTAGAATTCGCTATACTCTGTGTGTATCTATTCCCTTTTCCCGCAAAACTTTCTATTCCTCCACTATCTCCCATGATCCCTTGAGGCATTTATAACATGGTATTAGCATCTGGAGCTCTCTTTTCCTCCACATTTGGCTTCTATGCACCTACCACATGCCCGTACTCACGGTGATGTACGAACACTGTCCACAGACACAATCAGTTATTTCTTTGATTTGTGCCTAACTTGTACAGCTCTGTGTATGTCTTGGATTTGTTTTTGCCTGCATGTGTCTCTCTGTCCAGAATGATTTGAACTATGCTTCATATTATTTTTGTGGTACTGCTCTTTCTCAGGCAGCAATTTGATACAGCAGTTTTCTATTTTAATGCACCCAGCTAGATTTGAAATAAGTGTGTCCCCTGAGTTAGAAACAGAAGCGGTATATATTATGAATTCATTTTTCTCTGTTTTTGCCATACCTGCTTTATCCTACCTCATGTAAAACACGGTACTGGATAAATTACCTGGGTTTCACTTCCAAGTCAGACTGTGTACTACATTAGCATATTCTCATTCACCACACGCTTCTTTGGGCAACAAATTATTCTAGTCTGGTGCTGCCTGCCCCCTAAGGACTCACAGTTGAATTACTGCTTTCCCTTTATTTTTGCTTCTAGTGCATCATCTTGTTTAACATATCTAAGGCAGTTGTCTAAACAAACAGTATTATCATTTACTGCCTTTTTAGCTGCTTTTTACCAAATAGTTGCCAGTGTCTGGCCATTTTGAATGTTAGTCAGTATAATACTGTTGTGATACTCTGCACGCTGAAACTGCTGTAGCATAACACTGTACATCTATTTCTAATCACAGTATGTAGCCTGTTAGATACTATGCAGCCTGAACTTCCTGCAGTGTAACCATTGTGAAACTGTTACTTTGTTTAGCTTGTTAGATTGATATTTTGGGTCTATACTAATTCAACGAACACTTAAAAAAGCAAACACTGATTTATCGACCCCATGTACGCGAAAGCTTACAATCCCGAACACTCAGAACAGCGATTTAGTTCCCAGGGAAAAAACTGCTGTTCCATAAAAATAAAAACTTCAAAACATTACATAATGAGGATGGCTGTGCCCCCCCCTACTTAAATATACCAACTCCGAGATCGCACTACAGTGACGAAAATGGCAAAGTAACAGAGGCGGCCAAGCAATTTCTTTCCCAGGGAAAGAAATCACTTGTATGCCATTTCGCTATTTTGCTGTTTCGTGCTTTCAAGTTTGATCAAGATGTATTTGAAGGATTGTGTCTTCGATTATATAATAGGAACTCGATATTTTGCACTCTGAAACTTAAGCAGTATAACATTGTGAATCTGTTACTTTGTTCAGTATCTAGCCGTTAGAATTATTGTTTGATAATGCTCCCCTACTCTTTCCCTTTTCCTCTACACTTTATCTCTTCTGAGTCCTGTCACCTCTTTTCCTTCTCTGGTCTCCATACACACTTGCCTCCTCTTACCCTCATACCACCTATTTTCTCTCTCAACTACCTTTATTCATTTAATGCTTACCTCCTGACCTTTACTTCAGCCACCTTACACTCATTTAGTCTATAACTCTACTATCCTTCTAACTGCATAGACAGTATAACTTATTATTGTCTTCAGGCTAACCTATACCCTTCTCACATTAGGTAAGACACCCCTCACTGACCTCATTCACTACACTGGGTGAGCTGCATAAGCAAAAAAAACATGTGCAACTGGAGAATTTAACCACCTTACTGTCACTGCATACCCATCTCCTCTTCAAGAAGAGACACCCCAAAATTAATGTATGTACAGCTCACAATGTAGCGTTCTACTTTGTTTTGTCCTGCTGTAACTGAACTGCCCCCCCCCCCTCCCTTCTTGTCATCATAATCCTAAATGTGCATCTAGCTACCTTGTAGCAGGTTATTAAACTGTGACACCTTCTAGTTATCCATCCTATATATCT
This sequence comes from Protopterus annectens, assembly GCF_019279795.1. NCBI lineage: Eukaryota > Metazoa > Chordata > Ceratodontiformes > Protopteridae > Protopterus > Protopterus annectens. The sequence continues at coordinate 819,708,766 of NC_056748.1, forward strand.
GTCTAGAACCGCAATCTCGCCATATTTATTTTCTCTAGTCCTACTCTTCCTTCACACCTATTTATCACCCACTCAGTACTATTATTTCCTGCCTGCCTACTGTTATCTACCCTAACATTTAGCAGTTGTTTCTAACCAGCCAACATTTCTCTCCTGTAATCCTCACTCTGCTCTACTTTCCATCCACAAACTTACCTGGTTGATTGTGTTTTGTTGCAGTCTACGAGACCAGACCCTGCCCGCTCCATTCCCCTACTCTACCCACATTCTCACCCAACCCTACATCAATTACATTTATACCTCTACTCACCACTCCCCCAGCATCTCTACACCCAGTCACTATTTTCCATCACCTTCTAACCAGTCATATTATCCCATTTACTCTCCACCCATATCCTTCACTCATTTCCAGACAGCAATCCCACACAACCTTCCTCCACAACACCAACCTCCTAATAATCCCCCACACTCACTCTTAACAGTCCCTTCCACCTTTTTAACCTCTCTAACATGTCTCAGCTTTATTCCACCACCCTGCCTGTTATCTCACTCTTACCATCCTTATAAACATTACATCCTTAAACCCCCTAGACCCTTCTCATACCACATAAGCTCTCCAATTCCAACACTTCCCTTTAAACAAAATTCAAATCCTTCTCTAATATATCACCCTCACTTTACAATTCCAGCATAGCACTATTCGCCAAATTTAAAATTATTCAAAAAGTACAGTACCATAAATGTAAATGTTGAAGTGTATTCACTGTTGCAGTCATCACATTTATTTATCTGCTTGCAGTAGCCCTCAGTCGGCCTGATTATCAAAGTCTTGGGTCCTGCATCGGTTGCTGTCTCATCTTCCATGACGTCAGGTAGTCAGGGGTATAAAGCATGCAGCCGATGCCATTACATCAGTTTTTTCTTGCCCCAGATGTCAGGTGCCCCGTAATGGGAAGCAAATATATGTACAAGGTTACATCTCCAACAAAAAAGCAAATACACCAAAAAGCTTTAAGCATAGTAAACAAGAATAGAGGTATAGCCAATAGAAGTCAGGGGTCTGGAGGGAGGGTAACTAGGACTGCAAAATTGAATACACTCAAACATCTACATTTATGGTAAGTGTGCACAACTATACTATGTCCTTCGTGTTTCATTGTTGCAGTCATCACATTTGGGGCAGATTTCCAAAGCTAAGGATGGGAGAAGGAAATTAGATAGCATTAGGACTAGCTATAAGGCCCTGCAAGACTGCAGTGGCAAAGCCAGCTCTGGATTTAGAGAAAATTGGCAAATGGTAATGCTTGGTGAAGGTATGTACAGAACTCCAGGTAGCAGCTTCTAGGATGTCCCTGGTAGGGACACCTCTGAGAAAGGCTGTAGAGGTAGAAGCAGCCCTGGTTGAATTTGGTCTTATCCCCTGTGGGATAGGTTTTCCATGGTGCTTATAGCAGAAATTAATGCAATGGACTATCCATTTAGAAATGGTTTGCTTTGAAATGGCCTTCCCCTCTGCCCCTGCAGCAAATGCAAGTAGCAGCTGTTTAGATTTCCTGAGAGGTTTAGTCCTGTCCAAGTAAAATCCAAGTTGTCTGTGCACATCTAAAGAGTGCAGTATTCGTTCCCCTTTGTTCTGTGGATTAGAAAAGAAGGTTGGCAAATGAACGGACTGATTAAGGGCCACAATGGATACCACCTTGGGCATGAAGGAGGGATTGGTCCTGAGGGACACCCTGTCTGCATGAAAGATAATGAACGGCTCCACTGCCATGAGGGCCTGTAATTCAGACACCCTTCTAGCTGAAGTGATGGCTAAAAGGAAGGCTGTTTTCCAAGAAAAGAATTTCAACTCTGCATTTGCCGCTGGTTCAATAGGAGGTATAGTGAGTTTTTCCAATACAAATTTAAGGTCCCAGGCTAGAGTAGGGGCTCTCCTGGGTGGTCTTATGTTTTTGGCCCCTCTGAGGAACTGCTTCAGCAGTGGATGAGAGAAGAGGGGTGGTTCTGTGTTGTAATGAGCTGAAATGACTGAGGCATGAATTTTGATGGAGGAAAAGGAAAGGCCCTTGTGAAGCATCTCAGTTAAGTATTGAAGAATCTGAGGTAAATTAGGCGCTGCTGTGACCATCCCTTGAGTTTGGTTCCAGGAACAGAATCTTTTCCATTTTTCAGCATAGGATTTTCTAGTACTAGGCCTCCTTGCCTCCAGAATGACATCCAACAGTTGCTTACTAAGGGATGGTAACGGAGAGATCAGGTAATTAGCTAGGCTGCCAGGTTCAGGGTTTGAAGCTGAGGGTGCAGAATCTGGCCCTCCTGCTGGGACAGCAGGGTAGGGGTCTGAGGCAGGTGCAATGGTGCCATGGTGCCAGTAGTGACACACTGCGCAAAAGGGGGTACCAGTGTTGGCATGGCCAGTCTGGTGCAGTCAGTATCGTCCTTGGTTTATCTTGTTTGATCTTTAGTAGCACCTTGGACAGGAGAAGCAGAGAAGGAAAGGCATAAACTAATAGGTTTTTCCATGTGAAGGACAGGGCATCCACTTTCCAAGCTTGTTTGTGGGGAGTCCTTGTGCAGAATTTGTCCAATTGGTAGTTCTGGGGAGAGGCAAATAGGTCTATATCTGGGCTCCACCATTTGTTTCTCAATATGTTGAATATCTTTGGTTCCAGATGTTCATAGTGTTACCCTGCTGCAGTCATCACACTTGGGTTATCCTGTCGTCAGGCGGTCCCGCAGTCGGCCGGAATTCCAAAGTCTTGGTCTGGCATCGGTTGCTGTCGCTTCTTCCCTGACATCAGTGCGCCAGGGGTATATATAATGCAACCAACGCCATTTTCTTCAGTCTTTCTTGCCGTGCAGTGCCCGAAGCAGTTTGCAAGTGCCGGTCGGCCAACTCCTGAGATTTTCAAAGTCGAATTTCAGATCCAAAGTCTTCAGTAAAGCTAAGTACCCCGTTGGGGAAACTTTTCTTGCCTCAGACCGATGTCAGAAAAAGTTAACAATTGTATTTCTTGTGGGAAGCAAATACCTCATAAGGATTTTCATTCTTACTGCATACCTTGCCTAGGCCCAGACCACAACGTCACTGGTTGTCGTTTTTGTGCTAGGTTTAATAAGCGTACTATAAAAAGACGCTTTGATTTCGCATGACACTACTTCGGTAGAAAATGTAACTACACTATGCCGTCGGAGCAACCGACTACCGGCATGCACAAAAAACGCAAGGATAAGGACAGGCAGCCTAGACCCAAGCCAGACTCCGAGGCCTCGGCTGGTCCGATCTCCGGTTCACCGGTCTTCAGTGAGGCTGCGACGCAGCCCCTGACTACCGCAGATCTGGAACCCGAGACCGCTTCGGAACTTTTGGCGGAAAGTATTAGGCCGACGCAGCCATTTTGTTTAGCCCCTACCAACGACACTGCTGACAAAGATGTTGGTGCTGCAGAAACACCTTCAGTTTCTGAAGGCGTCTTCAGACCGACGACGCTCACCATAAAAGCGTATCCTAAGACTAAGACTTCTATTACACCTAAAAAGACTGCACTTCAGTCTCCAGTTCAAGGCCCCATGCCTAGGAAACAGGTGCTCAAAATGGCTGAAGATTTGATCTCTTTAATCAGGGGTTCCCAACCCCCACCCGACAAAAGGCCTAGACAAGAGGAAGGTTATGCCTCCTCTGAACAAGTGTCTATTTCCTCAGGCTCCTCTGAGGACCAAGATTACTCCTTCTCCCCTTATGAAGATTCTGATGATGAGGATTCTATTCCCTCAGCTTCTCCTCCTGAAGACTACTCCTTTGGGGAAACTTTACACACTATGAGGGAACATTTTCACTGGGACGGTCAGGACTACTCTGACTCAAAGAAAAGGCTCAGAGAGTTTCTTTTACTCCCCCAGCACAGACCACTTGCAATCCCCCCAGTTTTAGACATTGTGGATGATGTTTACTTAGAATCCAGTTTGAACCCAGATTCTCTGCCTCCTGCTCCAGCCAAACCTGACAGATACTATAGAGTGCTTGATTCCCACAAATTTCTTTATAAAAGCCCTGTTGCTGATCCAGAGACTATCTCCCAGGGTTCCAAAGGGGCTAAGGCTTCTATGGCAAAAAATCCTGTACCCTCTGAAAGGGACTCCAGAGCACTAGACAGGTGGGGGAAAAAGGTTTACACCTCAGCCATTCTAGCTATGAGGGCACTAAATTGCCAATTTCACATGCTAAAATATCAGCAATTCCTAATGTCTCAGTTAAAACAAAAAATGAGCACACTCCCTCAACAGTCTGAATTGAAAGGAATGCAGGATCTGTTGCATGCAACTGAACAGGTGGGCAAACATACTTTACAATGTGGATTTGATTCTTTGGAGGCTTCCTGCAGAGCAGCTGTCACTGGGTCTGTTATATGTAGGCATGCTTGGTTAAAGGAACAAACTCTGCCTGATCATGTTAAAGCAAAGCTTCTAGAAGCTCCCGTACAACAGGATGTTCTTTTTGGAGTTAAAGCAGAAGAAGTCTTAAAGAAAATGGAGGATAAGGCAAAATCTATGCAGACAGTCAAAGATTTCCTACAGGTACAGCCCCCTCGCTTCACCAGAAATTGGCCAACAAAAAATTGGTCCTTTCCAGCTACTGACAGACCACAAAGGGGTAAATACAGACATCCAAGAGGCAGAGGACAACCACAAGCCCAGTACAAACCTCGACAACGGGGCACTGCAACACAGAAGGGAGGAGAAGACAGGTCCCAAACTACCAGAAGGCAAACTCAATGACTTGCACCTCATCTGGCCAAGCAACACTCTCTTGGCAGCCCCCTTGGGAGGAAAGCTCGCACTTTTTTCAGACAACTGGCACATTGTCACAAAGGACAAATGGGTCCTAGACATAATTTCACGAGGATACAGATTCCATTTTCACACCTTGCCAATGAAAAGAGGAATGCCAAACCTGCCACAAAATCAATGGGCAGAGGCACAAAAACAAATTACAGCTCTCATGGACATGAGAGCCATTCAACTGGTACCTACTCGAGAGCAAGGCCAAGGATTTTACTCAAGACTCTTTCTAGTTCCCAGAAAGGAAAATGCCTGGAGACCAATTCTGGACCTTTCAACTCTAAACACCTTCTTACAAGTACCCAAATTCAAGATGCTAACACTACAGCAGCTTCTTCCCATGTTGGGCAAGAAAGCATGGCTAGTAACATTGGACCTCAAGGAGGCATACCTGCATGTCCCTATCAGACAAAGTTGCAGAAGATACCTCCGTTTCATTGCAGGTTCAACCCATTACCAATTCTCTGCACTGCCCTTTGGCTTATCTACTGTGCCCAGGGTCTTCACAAAATGCCTGGCAACAGTAATTACATACTGCAGACAAAGAGGAATTAAAATATACCCATACCTGGATGACTGCCTCATCCAGGCAGAAAGCAAGGACATCCTCTTACAACATCTGGCTTTTGTAAAACATCTTCTAAGTTGCCTGGGGTACACAGTAAACGAAAAGAAATCAAAACTAGTACCCTCACAAAATATAACATTCCTGGGTGCCAGCTTGAATACAACGACCCAGAAGGCTTATCTGACGCCAGACAAACAACTACAACTGACTCAATATTTCAAAACAATGGCAACAAAGACCCAACTACCTGCAAAAAAAATTTTGCAGGCCTTGGGCTTCATGGCATCTTGCATACTACTAATACCATTTGCAAAGCTGCATATGAGGAAATTACAGTGGTACCAAAAAGCATATGGTCTCAACACAGCCACAGCTTGGACACAATGATATCTCTCATTCCCTGCCTACAACAGGAGTTTCTATGGTGGTCACAGGCATGTCACCTCAACAAGGGTCAGCCTTTCACCTTGCCCCCAGTCAGGCATACTATGACAACAGATGCATCGAACTACGCCTGGGGGGCACACATGGCAGGACAGTGCGTTCAAGGCGTATGGACTGCAGAACAAAGGAATCTGCACATCAATCAAAAAGAGATGCTAGCTGTACAGAATGCTCTGACAGCCTTCAAGAATCTGTTACTTCCAGGACAACTTGCAATAAGGACGGACAACACCACAGTAATGTGGTACATAAACAAACAAGGGGGTACACACTCCTACCCTCTATGCAGGCAAGCAATGACCTTGTGGAACACAGCTCTGGCTTACCAAGTTCAGCTACAAGCTCAGTTCCTGCCAGGAAAAAGGAACACATTGGCAGATGACCTCAGCAGAAACATCATGGATCACCACGAGTGGAAACTGGATCCACAAGTATTTGCAATGATAACTCAAAAATGGGGCTTTCCAGACATAGACCTGTTTGCCAGTCCTCAAAACTATCAACTGACAAAATTTTGTACAAGGACACTTCACCATCAAGCTTGGAAAGTGGATGCACTCTCACCCAGTTGGAAAAACCTGACAGTATATGCCTTCCCTCCATTGCCTCTCCTCACAAAGGTGCTTCTGAAAGTCAGAAAGGAGAGACCACGACTGATACTCATAGTCCCAGACTGGCCACGCCAGCACTGGTACCCACTATTGAGGAATATGGCCCAGGGCCCACCTTGGATTTTACCACAAATTGTTCATTTGCTCACACAGCAAAACAATCAGATTCTTCACAGCCAGCTCAAAACCTTAAATCTGGCTGCATGGCACATCAACTAAGCATCCAGCCAGCTCCTCTTTCCCAAGCAGTTATGGATGTTATTCTGGAAGCTAGGAGGCCCAGCACCATGAAGGCCTATTCGGACAAATGAAAAAGGTTTTGTGCCTGGAACCAAGCTAAAGGCCAAAACACACTTCAGCCTCACATGCGTCAGATTCTACAGTATTTAACTGAGATGTTGCACAAAGGACTTTCTTTTTCTTCCATTAAAATCCATACATCAGCTATTTCAGCCCACTACAACACGGAACCACCCTTATTTTCGCATCCACTTCTAAGGCAGTTCCTCAGAGGGGCAAAAACATTAGGCCCCCCAGGAGAGCACCTACATCAACATGGGACCTCAATTTTCTTCTGGAAAAACTTACGCTACCTCCCTTTGAACCAGCTTTCTCTGCAGATCTACAGTTCCTATCATGGAAGACTGCCCTGCTGCTAGCGATAACTTCAGCTAGAAGAGTTTCAGAGCTGCAGGCACTAATGGCAGTGGAACCTTTCCTCATTTTCCATCAAGACAGAGTTTCTCTACAAACTAATCCTTCCTTCATGCCTCAGGTGGTTTCCAGTGTGGCTTTAAATCAAACCATTCACGTACCCACCTTCTTCCCAAATCCACAGAACAAAGGAGAAAGACTCCTGCATTCCTTGGACATTCACAGGCAACTTCGTTACTACTTGGATAAAACTAAGGCTTTCAGAAAATCTGACCAGCTCTTTGTATCCTATGCTACAGCTTCACAAGGGAAGGCTATATCAAAACAAACCATTTCCAAATGGATAGGACATTGCATTCATTTTTGCTATACCCATCATGGAAAACCAGTTCCTGCTGCTGTTAGGCCCCACTCTACCAGGGCAACAGCTACATCTACAGCCTTCCTCAGGGGGGTTCCAACCAAGGAGATTTTGGAAGCTGCAACTTGGAGTTCTGTACACACCTTTACCAAACACTATCACTTACCACTTTACTCTAAGACTAGGGCTGGCTTCGCCACTGCAGTACTGCAGGACCTTTTAGCCCCCTCTAACCCTCTATAACTCCTCCAGCCATCCTTAGCTTTGGGATTCTACCCAAGTGTGATGATTGCAGCAGGGTAACACGATGAACATAGTACAGTTTTGTACCTACCATAAATGTAGATGTTCGAGTGCACACCCTGCTGCAGTCCAGGTTACCCTCCCTCCATTACTCTGATCTGACTGGCTAAATCTCTACAATACCTTCCTGATGTATTTGCTTATAGCTGGAGGGATTTTGTGTTTGTGCAAAAATTACTTAATTTGGTACTAATTACTGACCACCTTTTTGGGGGCACCTGACATCTGGGGCAAGAAAAACTGAAGAAAATGGCGTCGGTTGCATTATATATACCCCTGGCGCACTGACGTCAGGGAAGAAGTGACAGCAACCGACACCGGACCAAGACTTTGGAATTCCGGCCGACTGCGGGACCGCCTGACAGGATAACCCAAGTGTGATGACTGCAGCAGGGTGTACACTTGAACATCTACATTTATGGTATGTACAAAGCTGTACTTTTCCACTCGTGTGGGTCCATGGGATTTCTTCTTAGTTCATCTGCCAGTGTATTTAGCTTTCCTGACAGGAATTGAGCCTGTAGGTGCACGTGGTAGCTCAAGGCTGTGTTCCACAGAGCCATGGCTAGTCTGTAGAGAGGGTATGAGTGGGTTCCCCACTGCTTCTTTATGTACCACATAAAAGTGGTGTTGTCCGTCTTTACCATTAATTGTCCTGGAAGAATGTTGTCCTTGAAGGCTGTCAGAGCATTCTGTACAGCTAACATTTCTTTTTGATTGATATGCAGGTGCATTTGATTTGGGTTCCTTTTGCCCTGAATGCACTTCCCTGCCAAGTGAGCCCCCCATGCATAGTCTGATGCGTCTGTTGTTAGGGTTTGGGCAGCAGAGGGTAGAGTGAATGGCAGCCCCTTGTTTAGGTAGCAGGCCTCTGCCCACCAAAGGAACTCTATCTGTAGACAAGGTATGATAGGAATCATTGCTTCTAGATCCTGAGAATGTTGACACCATACGCTTTTTAGATACCATTGTAGTTTCCTCATATGCAGTCTTGCATACGGAATTAGGAGAATGCAGAAGGCCATGAAACCTAGGGCTTGCAGTATTTTCCTTGCAGATAGGTAGGTCTTTGTGGCCAGTAGTTTGAAGTAGGCTGTCAAATGAACTTGTTTCTCTGGCGTGAGGAAAGCCATCTGGGAAGTTGTGTTCAAGCTTGCTCCTAGGAATACAATTTGTTGGCAGGGTACAAGATGTGATTTCTTTTTGTTTATGGTGTACCCCAGAGAAGTTAGCAATTTCTGTACAAATGCCAGATGATTCAATAGTATGTCCTGGCTTTCTGCCTGAATTAGACAATTGTCCAGGTATGGGTATATTTGAATATTTCTTTGCCTGCAAAAATGCAATGACTGGAGCTAGGCACTTTGTCAATACCCTGGGCACAGTAGATAAGCCAAAGGGCAGTGCAGAGAACTGATAGTGCATGTAGCCTGCTTTGAAGCATAGGTATCTTCTGCAAGATTCCCTTATTGGGATGTGCAGGTAGGCTTCCTTTAAATCCAGTGTTGCCAACCAGGCATCCTTCCCTAGCATAGGAAGCAGCTGGTGAAGAGTTAACATCTTGAATTTTGGGATTACCAAAAATGTGTTTAGGATAGAAAGGTCCAGGATAGGGCACCAGGAGTTGTTTTTTTCTGAGTACCAGGAAAAGTCTTGAATAGAAACCTTGTCCCCTTTCCTCTTCTGGGACAGGTTGAATAGCCCTGATACTTAAGAGAGAGAGAACTTGTTTTTGAGCCTCTGCCCACTGATTTGGGGGTAGATCTGGCCAACCATTTGGGGTTGGTAAGGAGTGGAAGGAATCTGTATCCTTGGGAAACTATATTTAAAACCCATTTGTCTTGGGTAATGAGTTCCCAGTTTTTAGCCTGCAGGGCAATCTTTCCCCCTAAAGGAACAGTCAGTTGTGCAGGGCTTGGAAGATATAAAGTTAAGTCATTGAGACAGTTTAACATAGGGGGGAGTCTTACCACTCCCTGCTTTGGAAGTGGGAGCCCCCCACTGCTTAGTCCTGTAAGTACCTTGGAACTGAAGCCTGGGTGTTCTGCTGGCTCTGGGTTTGGACTGAGAAGGTCTGGAAGAGGCAGGAAAGGACCAATTTTTAGAGGGCCAATACCTACTAAATCTTGGAGGCTGTACTAGCAGGAAATCTTTAACAGTTTGCACAGATTTAGCTTTTTCCTCCATCTTTTTAAGTACTTCTTCTGCTTTGTTGCCAAACAGGTAGTCTTGGTTTAAGGGAGCATCCAGCTATTTAGCTTTAACATGATGTGGCAAAGATTGCTCCTTAAGCCAAGCATGCCTTCTAAGTATAGACCCAGTGATAGCAGCCCTGCAAGGTGCCTCTAGTGAATCAAAACCACTTGCAAAGTATGATGTAATGGGATCCTATCTCACCTACATTCACAACAGATGGGTTCGGAGCCGATCCATCGGCTCCGACTCGGCAACTAATACACTAGCACGAAGTCTCTCATTGGCTGGGCTACTCCCTATCCCAGGATGCACTACACCTGCTTCCCCAGATCTCGTTTGCCACTTAACAAGCTGGACGTGGTCTCGACCTGGCTGGAGCTAAGTGGTTATTTTTACCTTATTGGTCCTTGACCTAGGGAATTTTTGTCCATATTAACCAAACAGCTGTTTTAACAGCTATTTCTTGCTATTTCTGGCTATTTCTGATTGTTTTTTGTTGAGTGCTTGTTTCCAGAAATTTAATTTGTTCAGTCGGGCAAGGCCCGTTTAAGTTAGAGGGCCTTTGCCCTACCCTTTGAGTACTTTTAGTTTTTATTAACCTTTGGTTAGTTGTTTTTTTGGGCAAAGCCCGTTTAAATTAGAGGGCTTTGGGCCGTTTAACTTTTCAAATTGTTGTGAGGTAAACTTTTACCAGTACTCGCGCCAGTGTGTCTCGCGCTTTTCAGTTGGCGCAATTAGTGCTATACTTGTTGTGGTAGAGTAGTGTTTCATTAGAGTTGTACTTGTTGTGGCCTGTAGCATGTCTAAGGAGCAAAAATCAGGTTTTAAAAAATGCACTCGGTGCAAATATAAAATGTCCATTACAGACAGTCATTCAGTATGTGTTTATTGTTTGGGGCCGAAACATCTGCAAGAGACTTGTAGTGTCTGTCATGCGTTCTCATCTAGAGTTCTTCAAGAACGCAAGAACAAATTAATATTGAAAGGGCTTATCAAGCCTTCTTTTGAGGAAGCCTTAGATCTACCTGTTACTTCCAAAAAGAAAAGATCGTCGGCTCCGACAAGTCTGGCGGAGCCGACTTCTAAAGACAAAATTGACCTCTTCTTCCTCGGCTCCACTGACTTCGGGGCCGAGGGTCGAAGGGTCTGCCTCGATACCTCCTACTTCGGCTCCATTGCTTTCGGAGCCGCAAGTTGGAGTATCGAGAGGTGAATCACCTCCATCGGTTCCAATGGCTTCGGAGCCGGTGGAAGTGTGCAGCTCAGACTCTTCCCCCTCGGCTCCGGAGAAGGCTCCTTCGGTGCCGATGGTGGTCCATGCTGTGGTGGAGTCGGCGCCGATAGCATTGGAGCCATTTCGGAGCCGGTCCCCTTCTCTCTCGGAGCTGAGAGGAAAATCTTCTCGATTGTCTACCTCCTCTAAATCATCGAGACTTTCAGATACGGACCTGGATAGGGTTTTACAGAGGCTGTTCCAATCTCCAGTGTTTACTAAATTGGTCTCGGCTCCAGCACAGTTAGCTTCGGAGCCGATCCCCCCTCCAACACATTCGATTCCTCCTCCAACCTCCTCGGAGCCGTTGGAGTCGGTGGTGGTGGAGCAAAGCGGAGCCATACAGTCGAGCAGAGACCCTCGAGGTCTCGGTTCCGACTGTGCTTCCTACCCTGTCCTCCGGTTCAGGGTTTGGTACTGCGACCTCTTCAGCCGGGCCCGAGGGGAATACTTTGGGATTGGGTGCTTCGGTGCCTAGTCTTCCTCTCGAGCATCGGCTGCTGGAATTCCCAGTGCCATCGTGGCCTCTAGACCAGTGACCTCCTTGGATTCTGGAGGTCCGCCTTGAGGCCATGAGGAGCGCTGGCCATGCCTTTGCCGGTTCAGCAAGATTCTACCTCACCGTCCCTAGATTTGGAGACTGGTGCCTCTGTTGTGTTGCAGCCCTCGGCAGCGGGCCCCAGGGCCTGAGGATACCCCCATCGGGGTTCCCTTCTTCGGTGGTCCGTCCAAACTGCTTCGGACGAACCCCCACGGAAGAAATTGTGTAAGAGGAAGCGTAGACTCCCAAGATGAGTCTACTACATCGGATACTGACCTCGATGACGCAGAAGGGTCCCCAAATCATCTTCGGATGATATCTCCTTCTCAGATATCTTGGAGATTCTGAGACAGAGAGGTGACTGGCAAGCCAAAACCCCTTCAGCTGAGGAGTCAGTCTTCCTCAAGGCCTTTGGGGCCCAGCCTTCCGCCTCCTGGGTGTCACCACCCTTCGATGAACTCCTTGATTTGGTTTCTCGAAGGGTGTGGGAACACCCTGATTCTGTGGAACCGGTGCCTGCGAGGCCCAATAAATTTTTGTCAGCCCCCCCCCCAGAAGGAATTTCTCACAAAGGGTGTGCCTGTAGATGCTTTGGTGGTGGCTTCTGCCACACAGCAGGACGTGGCAGAGGCTTCGACGTCTGTTCATCCTCCTAATAAGGATTCTAGGAGTATGGATAGGTACAGGAAGCGTACCCTGTCCTCAGCGGCCTTTACCTTACGGTCGCTGAATTACTTATGTCATTTTACGAGGCTCCAAAGGGATCTTCTCAAAGAGCTAAATGACTCTCTTGTTGGTAACCTACCTGAGGCGCTGGCCCCGACTGTTGGCGCACAGATGACTACCCTCTTTTCTATTGTTAACTCGTCCATGAGGCTCATTTCATATGCGGCCGAAGGGGCGAGTAGAGCAGCGGGAACAGGCGTTGCCCTCAGGAGACAAGCCTGGTTACGCTTGTGTTCGTTCACGGAGGCCTTCAAGTCTTCCTTCGCCGACGCCCCCTTTGATGGGTCATCTTTGTTTGGACCCAAGGTGAAGGACACGCTAACTCGGTGCGAGCAGGAGGGCAAGACTTTGACTGCCGTTGGCCGATTTTCCGCTCCTTCTAGGCCTTACCCCAAGGCTGGGAGAGGAGGGAAAATGTGGTTTAGAAAATCTCAGAAGTCTTTCCCTACTCCACCCAGTGATTCCCCCTCCAGAGGCAGGGGGGGGGGGGATTTTGGAAGACGCCGCCCCAGAGGTGGCAGAGGCCCCTGTAACTCTGGAGACCGCGATTCCTTTCGTGGTTCTTCATACAACCAGCGTTCCTGAGTTGTTGCCCGACTGTGCAACTCCGAGCCAGTCGGGGTCGCTAGCGGCGCACCCACAAGCTTGGGAATCCATAACAAGCGATCAGTGGGTGCTTCGCATTATTACCGGAGGATATATCATCCCCTTCAACAAACCCCTTTCTTTAAGGGAAATCCCGGACGTACCACCCAGTCAGCGGGATCAGGCAGCATTAGAGGTTTCAAAGCTGCTAGAAAAAGAGCCATCCAGCCTGTCCCCATCGACCAGATCGGATCAGGAACTTACTCAAAATTATTTTGGTACCAAAAGACAGGGGACTTCAGGCCCATTTTGGACCTCAGTTCATTGAATCGTTTCGTAAAGAAGTCCAAATTCCGAATGGTCACTCTTCAATCTATTCTTCCTTTGCTGGAAAAAGATGCATGGATGTGCTCCATAGATCTCCAGGACGCTTACTATCACATTCCCATAGCTCAAGAGTCCAGGAGACATTTACGCCTACCGCCTCGAGTCAGTCATTTCCAATTCCGAGCACTGCCCTTTGGTCTCACCACAGCCCCCAGGGTGTTCACCAAGTGTCTGGCAGTGGTAACTGCTCACCTGAGAAGTCTGGGATTCCAGGTGTTTCCTTATCTAGACGACTGGCTCCTTACTGCCACCTCCGAGCATCTACTACTCCAAGCTCAGAGCCACGCTCACCTTGGGCCGTTTCTTGGGGATCACATTCAATTTGCAAAAATCTGTACTACAGCCATCTCAGCGTATTACTTTCATAGGCGCAGACTTAGACACAGAAGTATGCGCCTTTTACCGGCAGCAAGAATTCAGGTCTTACAAGATCAAGTCAAATCCTGTCTCCCCTACAAAGAGCTCCGCCCATCGGATCCTACAACTGTTGGGCTCGATGGCGTCGACCATACTTTTAGTTCCCTTGGCCAGACTTCACATGCGAATTTTACAATGGCTACTGTCGGTTCAATGGTCTTATCAGGAACTTCCCTTGAACCACTTAATCATAATCACGGAAAGTTGCCGTCGAGATCTGCATTGGTGGCTTCTCCAATCAAATCTCGACCAGGGCGATCCTTCATACCTCAACGTCCCGCTGCCACTGTGACCACGGACGCCTCCCAGGTAGGGTGGGGGTCATTACCTGGACAGGTCGGTCCAAGGCACATGGCAGATCCAGGAAACGCATTTGCATATCAATGTCCTGGAGATGAGAGCGGTACTATTGGTACTCCAAGCTCTCCATCACGCTCTCCCACAGGGTCCGATTACTATCCTATCCGACAACATGTCGGTGGTGTGGTACATAAACAAGCAAGGTGGAACCAGGTCTTACCCACTATGCAGAGAAGCCATGAGACTTTGGCACTGGGCGGTAGCTACCAACCGCTTTCTAATGGCAACGCACATACCGGGGAAGTCCAATGTGATTGCGGACAGATTAAGCAGGACCATTCTTTTACCCCACGAGTGGTCCCTCAACCAGGGTATAGCTGCGAAAATCTTCGACAAATGGGGTTTTCCTTGCTGCGACCTGTTTGCCAGCCCTCACAATGCGAAATGCAAAGAGTTCTTCACACTGTTTCCTTCTCAGGGACAGATTCCCAGGGACGCTCTGACTCACATTTGGCCCCCCGGTCTTCTCTACACCTTCCCTCCGTTCCCCCTCCTACCGAGGGTGGTACAGAAGGCCATTTACATGGAGAGCGAGATGATTTTGATTGCCCCGCACTGGCCTCGTCAAGTTTGGTTCCCTTTCCTACAGAGGCATGCGATAGAAGGTCCATGGTTTCTGGATTCGGTGCCAGACCTGTTGACTCATCAGTCAGGACGGCTTCATCCGTCTCTCAGGTCCCTGAAGTTGACAGCATGGTTACTCCACTTCCATCCTTAGTCCGAGACAATGCTCTTTCGCCGGACGTGGTCCACATACTGTCTTCTTCTCATAAACCTTCCACCATCAAACTTTATTCCAGTAAATGGAAAAGGTTTGCCTTCTGGGCTCAAGAACGGGGTATAGATCCTCTCACTGCACCAGTATCGGAGGTTCTGAATTTTCTGGCCTTCCTTTTCAGTCGGGCTCTTCAGTTTCTACCATTAAGGTTCAGTTAGCGGCAATCTCTAATTTTCATGCTTCATTTGAACCTTCATTGATGTCTCACAAACTTTGTAAGGCTTTCCTTAAAGGGGCTTGGCTCCTTAGGCCTCCTTTATCTCATCCTGTCCCCCTTTTGGCATTTGAATATGGTTCTTGCTGCCCTAACTGCCCGTCCTTTCGAACCAGCTGCTACTTGTGATTTAAAATTTCTGTCTTGGAAAACGGCCTTTTAGTAGCCATAACATCTGCTAGGCGAGTTTCAGAACTTCAAGCTCTTTGTTCTGATCCTCCCTATTTGATTTTTCACAAGCATAGAGTTTCATTGAAATTAAACCCTGCATTTATACCAAAAGTGGCCTCCTCTTTCTGTATTCAACAAACTATAGAGCTCCCTGTTTTTTCCCAGAATTCTCTAATAACGCAGAATATACTTTGCATCAATTGGACGCATAGACAACTGCTTTTATTTGAATAGAACCGCTCAAACGCTGAAATCAAATCAATTGTTTGTTTCCTTTGCAGTGAACAAATTGGGTCAACGTAACAAAACCTCCATATCTAAATGGATTAAAGATTGTATCATTTTTATTTACTCACAGGCTGACAAAGACCTTCCCTTTCCAGTCAAGGCTCATTCTACCAGGGCAATGGCTACTTCTGTAGCTTTTCACTCCAAGTTATCAATAGATGATATTTGTGCTGCGGCAACCTGGACTTCTCCGCACACTTTCATTTCTCATTACAAATTGGATGTGGTTTCTCGAGGCAGAGCTTCCTTTGGTTCCACAGTTCTCAGGAGTGTGTTCCAATGAGCCACCCGGGATGTAGGTGCTAGGGACGCTGTCCCATCTGTTGTGAATGTAGGTGAGATAGGATCCCATTACATCTTTTAGTTATGTACTTACCATAACTTTGGATGTATGGGATCCATCTCGCCTACATTCATAAGTACCCACCCTCCTTCCCCCTTCCATTCGGATTTAGAGGAGCTGTAGTCTCTTTTTTTTGGAGATCTTTCTTGAAGAACTTTAGTTGGTTATAGTGACTACTAATTTTTCTGTGTTTGCATGGATGTATGAAAGCGAACAAACAAGATCTGGGGAAGCAGGTGTAGTGCATCCTGGGATAGGGAGTAGCCCAGCCAATGAGAGACTTCGTGCTAGTGTATTAGTTGCCGAGTCGGAGCCGATGGATCGGCTCCGAACCCATCTGTTGTGAATGTAGGCGAGATGGATCCCATACATCCAAAGTTATGGTAAGTACATAACTAAAAGTTTTCCAGCTTGTTCAACAGAATGCATTAAATCCTGTAAATCATTAATGTTAAGTTGTCTATCGCGCCTTCATTCTTGCTGGATGGGTTCGGAGCCGACCTCGGCTCCGACTCGGCCACTGTAAAAGCTCGAGAGTTGGTTCCACCGGCTCGAGGCTCCCCTTATATCCCACAATGCTAGGCGAGAGTTACCTCAGATCTCGTTTGCCGCTACAGCTTCGAGGTTGGTTGCTTCTACCGGTTCCTGGTGAGTGTTAGCTTTTTCTTCAAAAAGTTACTCTTTTTTCCCCTTTTTAACTTATTTCTTCCTAGATTAGTGTAGAACATTGAGACTTTTTTCCCCGACCCTATTTTTCCCTGTTTCTTACTAAAAGAACCGTTGGTTCTTCCTTTGGGCCTTTGGCCTTCCCTTCCCTAGGGAGTGTTTGTGTAGTTGCTTATACTTTTTGTACTTAAGTTTTAGTATTTTTGGCTAAAATTATTATTATTTTTAGTATTACTAAATTTTGCTGACAGGGTATAACTGTGTGTTTGGGTGTGTGTTAGTGTACACCTGTCAGTTAGGGAAATGTCAAAAGAAGCAAAGGTCTCCGGATTCAAGAAGTGTGATGCGTGCTGTCAGAAAATGTCTCTGACAGACGCTCACACTTCTTGTGTCTATTGTCTGGGGCCTTTGCACCTGCAGGACTCCTGTGCTGTGTGCCATGGCTTCAGCCCCAGGGTCCTGCAGGAAAGAAAAAACAAGTTGATTCTGAAAGGCTTGTTGAAGCCAGAGGATTCCCTGTCAGTTTCAACAGGGAAGCCCTCTAAGGCATCGAGGTCTTCGGCTCCGGCTTCTGAGCCGAGACCTCAGGTTGTTCAACCTTTGCCTTTATCGGCTCCGGCTGGAGCCGATAAGACTCAGTCCACAGTTTCTGTGGCTTCCTCGCTCGCCGGAGCCGAGGTTATCGAGGTACCCGTGTCGGCTCCGACAAGATCTTCGGAGCCGACAACCAGAAAGAGGTCTAGGTCACCTTCTCTTGGCTCCGTTCATTCGGCTCCAGGATCTCCCCTGCTGTCTGAACGGAGCCAAAGGTCTCATTCCTCTAGGTCATCGAGGCTCTCCGATCATGACCTTCAGAGGGTGGTGAGTCGACTACTTAAGTCCGAGGCTCTAGCCCAGATGCTTCAGAGCCCGACTCATCAGTCGGTGCCTGCCCCGGTCCATCAACTCTTTCCTCCTTCGACTCTTTTGAGTTCGGAGCCGGGTCATGTCGGAACCGAGACTGTGGTCACCGAGCCGAGACAATTGTCTTCGGCGCCGCCGGCTCCGTTTTCTTCCTTGGAGGAATCTCGGCGCCGACTTCCCTCGTCGGCTCCGAGGGGTGAGTGGCATCGGACCCTTGTCCGACCCCTCTCCCTCTCGGTGCTCGCGCTGGTGAGTTCGGCTCGACATCGACCTCGGAGCCATCACTGTCGGTGCCGAGGGGGGTCCTTAGCTCCTCGGAGCGGGGACCTCTGGCTCTGCCTGACAGGGGTGCATTCGAGGTCATGCGGAGTGTGTTAGAGCCTGGCTCTACTCCACAGTCGGCTCCGCCGCCCCTCCCTCTATGCTGCCTCAGGGTAAGTCGACTCACTCCCTCATCCCGGACCGCAGAGAGCCAGCTCCTCAGGAGCCCCCTTTGGGGATTTCATCCTCTTCCGAGGCCTCTCCTGATTTGGCAGAAGAGCCTCCTCGGAAGAGGAAGTGCAAGAGATAGCACATTGACTCACCTGAGTCTATCACGTCAGACACAGATCTGGATGATTCTGAGGGTTCCCCCCGTTCCCCTTCTGAAGATGTCTCATTTGCAGACATTCTGGAGATCCTGAAACAGAGGGGAAATTGGCCATCCCTCAACCCTTCGGAGGACGAATCTGTGTATCTTGAGGCGTTTGGCTCTCGTCCTTCCACCTCCTGGGTGTCCCCCCCCTTTGACCCCCTCATGCAGGTGGTTGCTAAGAAGGCATGGACGGCTCCTGATTCAGTGGACCCCACTCCCAGGAGACCCTCCAAATTCATCACAGCTCCATCAGACAATCAATTTTTATCAAAAGGAGTTTCTGTGGATGCTATGGTGGTAGCTGCCGCCACAAAGAAGGAACTGGCTGATCCTTCAGTGCCTGTCCATCCACCTAACAAGGAATCTAGGTCCATGGATAGGTACGGAAGCGGATGTTCTCCTCAGCGACATTTACCATGCGTCGCTGAATTACCTGTGCCATTTCACTCGCCTTCAAAGGGACTTGATCAAGGAAGCGAGTGAAATGTTAAGGACCCTACAGCTGCGGGTTTCAAGAGAAATGAACACGCAGCTGGCTACCCTTAATTCCATATCCAACTCCTCCATGCGCCTCCTCTTATGCGGCCGATGGAGCGAGCAGAGCCGAGGGACAGGGGTAGCCTTACGTAGGCACGCCTGGATGCGGCTATGCAACTTTATGGAACCTTTCAAGACGCCTTTCACGAACTCCCCTTTTGATGGATCATCTCTTTGGTCCTCAAGTGAAAGAAACCCTGACTAGGTGCGAGACTGATGGCAAGACCCTTTCTGCCGCCGGAGTCCGTTTTCGACTCCTTCTAGGCCTTACCCCAAAGGCCAGAAGGGTGGGAAGATGTGGTTCCGTAAACAATCTCAAGGGACTTCGCCTGACGACAGAGTCGCTTTCCTACCAAAGGCAGAGGTGGGAATAACAATGGTAGACGCCGCCCTAGGGGCAGGGGGTCCGCAGAACCAGGGCAATCGGGAAGCCTTTCCTGACAAGCCCTTTCAGCATCCCTGAGGTGTTGCCCGACTGCCCATCTTCGGAGGCAGTCGGGGAAGATTGTCACTGTACCCAGAAGCCTGGCTATCCCTGACTCAAGACAAATGGGTACAGTCCATCATTTCAAGGCTATTCTATCCCCTTTCTTCGCTTTCCAAATCAGTCAAAAAATCCCTTCCAGATGTTCCACAGGCTCAAAGGGCTATAGCAGCTTTGGAAATTTCAAAACTGCTTGCAAAAGAGCAATTCAGTCAGTGCCAGCAGACCAACAAGGATCCGGAATCTACTCAAGGTTCTTTTTAGTTCCAAAGAAAACAGGGGACTGGAGACCGATTTTGGATCTCAGTGTCTTGAACAAATCAGTCAAGAAAACAAGATTTCGGATGGTCACGCTGCAATCCATTCTTCCCCTTTTGGGCAAAGGAAACTGGATGTGCTCTATAGACCTTCGGGATGCGTACTATCACATAAAATGAACAGACGCTCCAGAAGATTCCTCCGCTTCAGGCTGGGAACCAGTCATTTTCAGTTCAGGGCCCTGCCCTTTGGTCTCACCACTGCCCCCCGGGTGTTTACCAAATGCATGGCAGTGGTAGCTTCTCACCTGAGACGACAAGGATTCCAGGTGTTTCCATATTTGGACGACTGGCTTCTCACAGCTCCCACCAAGCATCTCCTTTTGATGGCCAGAGATTATACTTTTCGCTTTTGTCAAAACTGGGTATTTCAATAAATTGCGAAAAGTCTGTTTTGTCGCCTTGTCGTACTATTACCTACATAGGCGCAAATTTAGATACTATAAACATGTCTGCAACGCTAACTAACCAAAGGATATCAGACATTCACAAATTGGTGTCACTTCTTCTCAACAACAACAGAGCCAAGGCCAGGTTAGTTCTAAAGGTGTTGGGAATCATGGCAGCGCCATACCTCTCCTCCCATTGGCCAGATACCACATGCGGATCCTTCAGTGGATGCTTTTTCTCAATGGTCATACCAGGAACTTCCAATGTCTCACACCATTATGATCACGCAAGCGTGCAAAAGCATCTCATGTGGTGGATGTCTTCCCCCCAGCTCCTGTCGGGAAGACCATTTGTTCCACCTCCTCCGGTTGCTACTCTGACAACGGATGCCTCCCTGATCGGGTGGGGGGGGGCATTATCAGGGCAGGACAGTCCAGGGCACATGGCAACCAAACGAATGCCACTTGCACATAAATGTTCTGGAGATGAGAGCAGTGCTTTTAGCGTTGCAAGCCCTTCAAGACTCTCTTCCCTTAGGAACGATTGCAATCCAGACAGACAATATGTCTGTAGTGTGGTACATCAACAAACAAGGCGGAACCAGATCATACCCCCTGTGTCGAGAAGCACTCAGACTGTGGCAATGGGCGATTTCTTCTCAGCGTTTCTGATAGCAACGCACATCCCGGAAGTCCAATCACATTGCGGACAAGTTGAGCAGAGCTATACTCATGCCTCACGAGTGGTCTCTGAAAGACTCTGTAGTGAGAGAGATATTTCTCAAGTGGGGTCAGCTTTGCTGCGATCTTTTGCTACTCCCCAAAACAGCAAGTGCAGAGAATACTTCACTCTATTCCCTTTACCAGGCCAACCCAGCAGGGACGCTCTAGTCCAGTTTGGCCCCGGGACTTCTGTATGCATTTCCTCCTTTCCTCTGATCTCTCAAGTAATACAGAAAGCTATCGCTCAGAAGGCCTCATTGATCCTCATTGCTCCTTACTGGCCTCGACAAGTGTGGTTCCCCTTTCTACATCGTTTCTCTTGAGCGACCGTGGAGTCTGGACCTAGTTCCAGATCTTTTGATCCACCAATCGGGTCAGTTTCATCGCCCTCCCTCTCTGAACCTCACTGCTTGGTTCCTCCAGTTCCAACCGTAGCCAGGCTTCCTCATTTATCTCACTCGTTAGAGATATATTGATAGCTTCCCATAAATCTTCCACTGCAAAGATTTATTTGAGTAAGTGGAAACGCTTCTCATATTGGGCACAAGGAAAGGACATAGATCCTTTCACCGCTTCCATCCAACTAGTCCTTGATTTTCTAGCTGAACTCTTCCATGCAGGTTCATCTCCATCTACTCTTAAGGTTCAATTGGCAGCTATTTCTAATTTTCATGTGGGCATTTCTGAATCTGCCCTAATGTCCCACAAACTTTGCAAAGCCTTTTTGAAAGGAGTTTTTCTTCTCAGACCTCCTATAAGAAATCCTCCTTCTCCTTGGGACCTAAATTTAGTTCTTGCTTCTTTGATTCTTTCCCCTTTCGAACCTGCAGCTTCATGTTCCTTGAAATTATTATCATGGAAAACTCTCTTTCTGGTGGCTATCACATCAGCTAGAAGAATTTCAGAACTTCAAGCACTCAGTTGTCGTTCTCCTTATCTTTTGTTCCATAAGGACAGAGTTTCCTTATGAACTAACCCGTCCTTTTTGCCTAAGGTGGTTTCAACATCAAATCTAAATCAAAGCATTGACCTCCCTGTCTTTTTCCCAGAGTATTCAAATAGGTCTGAACAAAATTACACTGCCTGGATGTTCATCGTCAATTAAGGTACTACTTGGACAGGACGAAACAATTCAGAAAATCTGATCAGCTGTTTGTCTCCTATGCGGAAAGCAGAAAGGGACTTCCAGTTTCAAAGGTATCATTATCCAGATGGCTAACATCTCTGATTACCCTTGTTTATGAGATTAGACACCAAAAACTGCCTAATAAACCTAAAGCCCATTCCACCAGAGCTTTGGCTACTTCTCTAGCCTTCCAAGACAGACTGCCTATTGACACCATTTGTGCAGCGCTACTTGGGCTACTCCTCACACTTTTATTTCCCATTATAAGTTGGATTTAGCTTCTAGGCATAGAGCTAATTTTGGTTCCACTGTTCTCAGGAGTCTGTTCCGTTAGGCCACCCGGGACAAGGTGCTAGGGACGCGTCCCATCCAGCAAGAATGAAGGCGAGATAGACAACTTAACATATAGAAGTTATGTTCTTACCATAACGCTCCATGTTAGTTGTCTTCTTCTCGCCTTCTTCTTGCGCCCCACCCTCCTTCCCCTGGCCTGGACAGACCTAGAGGAGTTGTGATCGTGACCTCTCTTTCTACCACCTCTTTCTTAGTCATATGCTATTATGCATATTTCTTGTTTCAGGATGTAGGTCACCCTTCTTTCTTCCTGTTGTTAGAGGTGGATTCTGTTTTACAGTTATACTGTTATAAGCTGGGGTTAGCTTACAAACGAGATCTGAGGTAACTCTCGCCTAGCATTGTGGGATATAAGGGGAGCCTCGAGCCGGTGGAACCAACTCTCGAGCTTTTACAGTGGCCGAGTCGGAGCCGAGGTCGGCTCCGAACCCATCCAGCAAGAAGAAGGCGAGAAGAAGACAACTAACATGGAACGTTATGGTAAGAACATAACTTCTATTTTTCAGCACAGTCAGGAATCAACATCATTTTCTGTTTAAGCAATCCAATAAAATGCTGCTGATACTTTAGCATATGAAACTGGCAGTTTAAGGCCCTAATGGTCAAGGTTGCAGAAGTGTATTCCTTCTTACCCCATCTATCTAGCGCCTTGTAATCTCTATCAGAGGGGGTAAGATTTTTGGCAGTAGTAGCCTTAATGCCCTTGGGTCCCTGTGAAATGGTCTCAGGATCCACATTAGGATTTTTAAAAAGGAACTTGTGAGAGTCAGGAACCCTGTAATATCTATCAGGTTTTCTGTGAGCAAGAGGTAAAGAATTGGGGGCCAGGCTAGATTCCGAAAAGGCATCATCAACAATGTCCAGTATAGGGGGATAGCTAAAGGCCTGTGTTGGGGTAGGAGTAAGAAATCCCTAAGCCTCTTTTTAGAGTCAGAGTAATCCTGGCTTTCCTAGCAAAAATGTTCCCTAAGAGTATGCAAGGTTTCACCAAAATATAAATCCTCTGGAGGGGAAGCAGAGGGAATTGAGTCCTCTGCATCAGAATCCTCATAGGCAGATATGGGTAAGTCCTGGTCATCAGAGGAAACAGAAATTTCAGAATCAAGATCAGAAGAATCATAAGTAAACTCAGTCCTAGGTCTCTTGTAGGGGCAAGGTTGGCTTCCCCGATTAAAGTAATAAGGTCTTCAGCCATTCTTATCATTTGTTTTTTAGGCATAGATTCCTGACCATGCAGTCTGGGTGTTGTTTTTGTAGGCATGGATCGAGTTTTAGGCCTTGAAGAAGAAGATGGCGTCTGTTTAATATGCAAGTCAGTAGGCCTGAATACACCTTCAGAAGCCGGTGCCTGCACAGCGGCTCCGGGACCCATCCAAGGTAGAGGCATCCGTAGGTTCCACAGTTGAAGCATCTCACAGTATACCAGACTCCGAATGGGTCTCAGTAGAGGCCTGCGAATCAGAAGTAGTAGGTATCAGGGGCTGTGAAAGCACCTCACTGAGTACCAGTGAACTGGCGACTAGCTTAGGAGAAGCGTCATTGACAGCTTTGGACCTATGCGGTCTGTCTCTGTCTTTATCTTTGCATTTTTTCAGAATGTCGGTAGTCGGGTGGCTTACTGAAGCCATATCTGGGTAATTGAACCGAGTACCAAAATATTTAGAAGCGTAAATATACTGACTTTGAATGGTTCGTTGTTTAAATAAGGCACAAAACTGACAGCGAGGTACGTCGTGGTCAGGGCCTAGGCTAGGAATACAGTACGAATGAAAATCTTTGAGGTATTTGTTTTCCACAAGAAATTGACTTTTACTGACATCGGTTTAGAGCAAGAAAAAGTTTCCCCAATGGGGTACTTAGCTTAGTTGAAGACTTCGATTCTGAAACTCGAAAATGAAAATTTCAGGAGTCGGGCAACCGGCACTTGCGAACTGCTTCTGCTTCGGGCACCGCACGGCAAGAAAGACTGATGTAATGGCATCGGCTGCATGCTTTATACCCCTGACTACCTGACGTCATGGAAGATAAGACAGCAACCGACGCAGGACCCAAGACTTTGATAATCAGGCCGACTGAGGGCTACTGCAAGCAGATAACCCAAATGTGATGACTGCAACAGTGAAACATGAAGAACATCACTCCTAAACCAACACCCCCACTCACAACAAAATTAGAGCATCTATTTACAACACCCCTACTTAGACACCACAAAAATAATATACTCCTACTTAGCCCTATGTGGAGACATTCAACCCAACA
The DNA here is from genome assembly GCF_019279795.1 of Protopterus annectens. Classification (NCBI taxonomy): domain Eukaryota; kingdom Metazoa; phylum Chordata; order Ceratodontiformes; family Protopteridae; genus Protopterus; species Protopterus annectens. The sequence goes on from NC_056748.1 coordinate 819,733,217, forward strand.
ATGGCCCACCCTCTAACCCCTCATCCTCTAACATTCCCTTCACTAAGAATCTACTCCTAATTACCCTTAACCTGCATAGTATCTGTAACAAAACAACTCAGCTCCATGCATGGCTAACGCAGCACTCCCGTGATATATTAGCACTCACTGAAACATGGCTCGAGCCACATAATAAAGACACTGAACTACTCCCACCAGGCTACAATATAATTAAAGCAGACCGAACTCCCAAAAAGGGGGGAGGTGTTGCACTGAACTATTGTAATACTCTCACTCTGCTCCCTTATCCTAAACCCATCCCATCCTTTTCTCCTAGTCACTTTAAAACTCAATAGCACCAGTTATGCATTGCTACACTCCACATTCCACCAGAAAATAATATCCCCATTTTATAAGATTTCCTTTCCTGGATTTCACTGAATTTCTCTAACGAAACCATCATCCTAGGAGATACCAGTATAAATTGGCAAAGTCTAAATTTCAGCCAGTCCACCAACAGTATAAACCTTTGCAGTTTTACCCAGCTTATCTCTGCCCCAACAAGAATCTCTTCAAATAAACATCACGGATCTACGCTAGACTGGATCCTTGTTTCATATCCCTAAAAATACACCAACTGCGGAGCCCTACCTAATAAATTAAGTGGCCACCTACCCATCTATATTAACAGAACCATAACCCATACCTGTAAAAACCCCATTTATAAAATTTCATGTAATTTATCTAACTTCGACCAACAACAGTTTAACTCAGTATTGAAATCCATGAACTGGTCCCCACTAAAATCCCTACCATTAGATGACGCTGTTAGCCACTTCAACAAAACATTCCTAGGCACTCATAACAGCCTAGCCCCCTCTGCACAAAGAGAATAAAAGCAAATCATGCTCTCTGGCTAACCAAGGACACCAAAAACCTACTAGTAATAAGAGTCAAAGACTGGTATAAATGTCAGTAAATGAGAAGTGAACCAAATTACCAAACAAAAAATCAACTGGGCAATGAAACAAAAAAAAATGGTTAACAAAGAAAAAAAGCACTATTTCTCGCACCAACTAAGCTCCAACAAAAATAATCCCAAAAAATTCTGGCATACCATCCCTCAGCTCCTTAATCCCAGAACCAAAGAAACCCCACCCCCTGCCACCGACAGACCCACATCCCAAATAACTGAAGCAGTCAACTCACATCTCATTAACAGCATTCGTAATCTGCTCAGTTCCTCCAACCAGCACTCAGACTCCCGCACTAGTCAAAATACCATCATCTCCCAGCCTATAGCTGAACCCCCCTCCTCATCTTCCCATCTCCCTCAAAATTCCCCCTTTACTCTCCAACATCTTCCTCTCCTTACTCTCCAAGCAGTACCTACTCACCTCATACATAGGTTAGTCCTCAAACCAAAACCTTGCTCTCCCTCCCCATACAATCTCCCACCAGAATATTTAAAGATCGATGCAGATGCCATACCTTATCCAGTAAGTATATTCATCAACCGATCCATCACAGAGTCCTACATCCCCACCCTGTGGAAAACATTCATAACCTCCCTACACAAAGGTGGTAAATCCTATGACATAACCAATTATCGCCCCATAGCTATAGTGTCTTGCCTATCCAAACTATTAGAAAAATGCATATTTAAACAGCTACTTAAACTTACCATACAAAACAAACTACTTACCCCTACCTAGCATGGCTTTAGACCATCACATAGCACAACTGCTGCCTTAGTCTCCTTCACAGATATAGTTAACAAAGCCAGGGATGTGGGTCTGCTAACATCCATAATATTTCTAGATCTGTCCAAGGCCTTCAGTACCGTTTCCCACACCATACTACTACAACAACTTTCTAACCTCACTCTCTCCCCTACTTCTCAGTTATGCTTCTGCATTTTCCTCATTGACAGACAGCAGTGCGTAAAATGGCAAGGAACCTTCTCAAACTGTCTACCAAATAGCACCAGCGTACCACAGGGGTCCATTCTCGGACCATTACTCATTAATGTCTTTGTTAGCAACCTTCACACCACCTCCAACCAAAGTTCCCATATACAATATGCCGATGATTCTACCATCATTTCCTCCTCCTCCCAACAACATAAAACACCTTCAGCATCTAACCCAAACTGCCTTTACTTCCATCGAGACCTTGCGGAACCCTAATAACACAAAACTTCTCCTTTTCACACACAGTAATCACCCATCACCCACCCACCCCAGTACACCCAGTAGCCAGTTTCAGGATCACTTCTCTAAATAATACTCAGGCAGTTGTTACCCAAGCCAAACTGATAGGAGTAACCATAGACAATAAGCTGTCCTTTGATCTACATATTCACAATGATAATAAAAAAAAACACTGCAAACTAGGAATGCTATATCAGGACAAACATTTCTTGAACTCAACTACCAAAACAACACTAGCTTCTACTTATCTTCTTACCTCTCTTCTCTATGGTGCTCCCTTGCTGACAAACATTCACACTACCTTAAAAAATAAACTAGAATCATGCTACAGTAAAATTGCAAAATTTGCTGTTAATGCACCACACAACACACACCACTACTGCTCTCAAAACCCTCAACTGGTTAAAACTCCCTGTCCTCCTTGACCAACTACAACTTAATATGGCACACAAAGTTGTATACCAAACTGATAAATGCCCAACTCTCAACTCTCTCCTCCAAATCTACACACCCACTAGAAATCTCCATTTGGAAAACAAACTAGTAACCTTACACAGACCAATCAAAAAAGCTGGTAAATGTCTATATTCTTACACTGTAGCAAAACTCTGGAAAGACCTCCCAGCAGCATCAGGACAGTTCCTAAGCACAAGAATTTCAAACTCGCACAAAAAAAAAAAAAAAAAAAAAATTTGCAAAACACCACCATCTGCCCCTGTTCCATATCAAAAGAGCAACCCCCTATAACTTTCAACCTAGCCCCTCCTTTTTTTTTCTTTCTACAAATTTGCCACAAATCTTACTAATGTCCTTACCCAAACCTTTACCTTTCTCCTAATCTAGGCTTACCATACGTCCGGGTTTCCCCAGACATGTCCTCTTTTTGTGCTCCTGTCCGGGCATCCGGGTGGTTTTTAAAAAATCTGTGATTTGTCCGGGTTTTGCACTGTGACCCATAGGAGTGCACGCTCCCACACATTTTCAGGTATTTCCATTGCATGTGCCCGTCTAACTGCACAATCGCAATTATTAATTTGTAAACGTTAGGGTTACCATCCATTTCCCAGACACCACATAACTTAGTTAAAATAAAGCAAAACACGTTATGCATCTAGAAATATAAGCACATGTACATTTCTTTTAATATTACCATCCTGGTTTAACCTGTCCATGTTTTCACTCAGTTATCAGCCAGCAAGAAAAAAGGTGTGGCCAGGCTTTTGCCTGTCTTCTTCAAATCATGGCGGTGTACAGCAAGTACTTGACTATTAAGAATTCATCTGCAGCTACTGCTGCGCTTTTTGTCCTATATTTGCTAAGCAGAAGACAGAGCAGCACTGATCTTAACAGGTAGTGGATTCCCAAATACTCCTAATTATGTAATTTTGTCTGACAATGCATTTAGGAGTGGAAATGTATGTATTTAGCCTATTACAAAAGGCCTTTGCAGGATCTGCTGTTGACTGCATTCATGCAAGCTTGTATTGGGCTTTTACAGTTGTTAAAAGTCAGTTTGTCTGACTATACTTTTTGAGGTCAGATATAGATGCTTGCTGTAGTGCTCATGCACAGAGCAAACCAAGCAGAAATGTTCTTTAAGATTACGGTTATTTGGCTGATGTTAATTTTTGTAATAACATTTTACTGTACAACGTTTTACTGAGCAGTTTAGTGTGTAAGTCGGACATGAAGTTGTACCTGTAATGGTCCCGCTTTGTTTGTTTATGTTGTGAAAGATGATTTACAGATATTTTCTTACTCTGTGCAGTAATGTTGCATTTTGAAATATATGTATGTTGTGAAAGATGATTTACGGATATTTTCTTACTCTGTGCAGTAATGTTGCATTTTGAAATATATATATGTATATATTTTTTTTAGTCTGTTTCTTCTGCTACCATTGACAAGATTTAATAAGGAATGTGGAAGTGCAGTGTAGGTGCCACTTGTGGATTCAAGGTAGATGAAAGAGTATCAACATAATGTGTAGATTGTAAATTTTAGCATTTGTCTGTAGTTTGCTGAGGGGTGGTGATGTCATCGATCCCCCTTAGTTTGCGGTGTGCCCTAATTCTTTTCAACAAGGGTTGTATAACATCCCCCCTCATTGTGGTCGGAGTTGTTGACAGTGATGCCTTACTGGATTATTGATCAGAATAGTGGGGAAAGAAACCTGATCTAGGCTCATTACGCTTATGTCATGTGTGTAGAAGAGTAAATATTTGTTGTTCTGATTTTATGTTCTAAAAGTGTTGTGTAAAGTAAACCAGTCATTCGTGTGTATTGGTTCAAGACACTTGCTTAAAATATAGTACCGTTCCGATGTTTGCTAAACTGTCCTTGTCAGTTATTCACAGCATTTGCAAGGTAATTTGAATTCATTTTACACTAACATGTAAGTAAGTGAGGTACAATTTTGAATTTGCACTGCATAACGAGGTGAATTTTAATCCTTTTCCTATATATTATATTGTTACCCACCCAGCATTTAAAAATGCGCACCTTTCCTAATTGTTACAGTATACACTGAAAAAAAATGTAAATTTTTTTGTCCTTTTGCCAGTCACAGCTATGATTTTTTTCTACCAAGAGTACTTTTTTTGGTTACTATGTTGGCCGACTGAGCCAGTGTTTTCATTATGTCGTGGAAGAGCATAGCTGTCAACCCTCCATCTCCAAAATGAGGAACACAACCTCTTATAATGTGGAACAGATGGACAAAATGTGGAACACTTACTAACACCCTACTAACAACTTCACCTAGGAAACTCATAGGATGGTTAAAATGTGATATTTTTACATATAAAAACTTATCTTGATGAATTAACATGATTCTGTTCTCTTTACCGTGGATATCAGTTAAACAATTCCTAACACTGAATGTGTGATAGATGCTTTCAGTGTGGAACCTTGAGTAACATGGAACTTGTAAGACCTCAAATGAGAAACGTTCCTCGTAATGAGGTACACTTGAGAGGTATGTGCAGTTTTAAAAGTACAAAAAATAAAAAAATAGTAATTATACAGTCACCCCCACCCCCCACCCCCCCATTAATATTCCAAACCATTCACGCTGATTGGACAGTGTGCCTGTTGTAAATCCCACAATATACCAACGGAAAAGGGTCCGGTTGCCCAGACTTTTTTCCGTTGGTATAAAGTGTCCAAAACCTTTTTTTTTTGTCTTCCCTAGTATGAAATACCTTTTGTCCCGACTCGGCCAGTCAAGAATCTGGTATAATACTAGCACATATTTTTTCGTTCTCTTTTTCGTATAACCAGATATGGTAACCCTATCCTAATCTCTCCTTATCTTTCCAGGATCTCCCTACAGTCTGTCTTAAAACCCCAGTAGACTCCCTTTTTAAATTACATACTTCATTATACTTGCTGTCTATTCAGCCTTTCTGCAAAATTGTAACCAGAAGAACATGTATGAAATGTGTGAAGCTTAACTCTTGTACTCTTTGATTGATGCTGCTGAGAGAATTTTCAACTGTCATTATGCCTTTAAAACCACCCATAGTATGTAAACTACACTTCCTTTGAACTATAATTATTTCTGCACATCAATTTTGTAATATGTTTATATTGTATAATTATTTTTTCATCGTTGTAAAATGTTTTTCTATTTTCTATTTTTATTTGTATTTTCATTGTTATACTTTGTGGAGCTTTTCTCCCTGGGACTCTGCTGAAAATGGGTTCCCAACCCAATCAGACTTTCCAGGTCAGCAAATGTCAAATAAATAAATAAATAATTTTGTCTGCCATTTCAACATTTCTGCCCATGGATGATCCTCTTTCAATGCAGTCTTGTGTCTGAATGTTTTTCAAAGGGGGTTTGCATAAGAGGCCTCCAAATAAACTGGTGTCCCTTAATTTTGTGTTAGAGAAGCTAACACATACCCCCATTTGAACTAGCTAACCTGGCTGACTTTGAGGTTTTTAGCATAGAAAAGGTTTTGCTGATTGCTTTGACCTCTGCAAGCATGATATCTTAGTTGCAAGTTGTTATGTTGAGTCAACCATATCTTATTTTCCATAGGGATCGGGGTTCTTTGAGAACTAATCCTCCTTTTATTCCTAAGGTGGTATCCAAGTTTACTTTAAGACAAACTATCCATCTCGCCATTTTCTTTCCTGAACCTGTAAATGAGGGAGAAAGGATACTCCATACTATTAATGTCCACAATCAACTCAGGTAGTATCTTGATAGAAGTAAATCTTTCAAATCATTGGATCAGATGTCTATTTCTTGTGAAGGCTATTACCTTTTGCTATACTCGTCATAACAAAACTATTCCAGCAGGGTCAAGGCCAACAATATCAGGGTCTTGACTTCATCTATTTGTTTTTGGAAAAGGTTATATTCTATAAGTATTCTAGAGTATGCTTCTTAGTCCTCTGTACATACTTTTACAAAGCACTATAAGCTGGATTCCTTCTGCAGATCCATATCAGGAATTGATAGGACCTGGACTTTTTTTCTTCCATCTCACAAATGTAGTGAGCTAAGGTAGTCTACCCATATACCTAAGGCTACTGCAGCAGTGATCAATACAATGAACATAGCACAGTTGTGTAAGTAAACTTACCATAATAGTAGATGTTCGATTAATTACTGCTGTGGTATTTTTTTGGAGTGCTTTTATACCAGTGTGTGGTGGACATTTACTTTTTGTTGTTTCTAGCTTTGCCCTTTCAGGACTCAGCTTTTATCTCTCTTTTGGTAGGAAAGTTCTGCAGGGCTTTGCACCCAAATTTGTTTTAAGTCAGCTTAGCTGCAGCTGACTGATAGTTTGGGCACATGGAAGGTACCCTGAAGCTTTGAAAGCTGGCCAGCTGTTAAATCCTTGGTAGTGTATAATCTGTGTAGCTAAGGCTACTGCAGCAGTGATCATTTAAACATCTCCTGTTATGGTAAGTTTTCTTATACAACTGTAGTTTGTGTGTCTGTGATGCAGCTGATTCTTTCTTCAGAACTGTAGCTTCTGCATCTGTTTGTTTGGCTTCTTTCTCAAAATCTTTCTGATTTATGTTAAACCTGATATTTTAAATTCTCCTTTAAATAAACTGGCTCTGTTTACCCTTCTGCAGCTGAGATGTTTGAAAGGGGACAAATGATTAAGAGTTTGTTTCAGATTTTTCAACTGCCCTTTTTCAAAACAAATAATTTTCCCTACTCCTCAGCTTCCTTGTCCACTAAGCAATTTAAGCAGCAATGAGTCAGCAAACAGGCTTTTTAAAAAACAATGGGAAGGAGGCTTTAAACAGAAAAGAAGAGCCTCTAATAATCAATTACAGTCCTCTCGGTTAGTATGACTATCCACCTTTTTAGGTTCTTCTCTCCCTTTCCTGAACTAAAGAGCAAGAGAAAGGATCCTGCACACACACTAGATGCCCACATGCACTGCCTAGACAAAACGTGAACCTTCAGGAAAGCTGAATGTTTGTCTTGTATGAAGGTAAGAGGAAAGTACCCCCAGTTTCAAACAGATCATTTCCAGGTGAATGCATCATGCTATTGGCTTGTGTTATACTCACTATAATAAGCCCCTTCCGGGCAGGGTTATAGCCCATTCCACAAGGGCTTAGGCTTCTATGCTGGCTTTCTAGAAAGGGATAGACTCTAAAAGTGTTCTAGAAGTAGCAACATGGTCCTGTGTGTACACTGTTACACTGTACCACAAACTGGATTCCTTCTCCTGGTCCTGAACAAGCTTTGCTAAGACCATTCTGCAAGGGTTCCTGGAGTTTTAGTTTACTGGCAGTCATTTCTTGTCCTTTTCTTCCCTACGTTTAGGTAATCTACCCATGTAGATTAGACTACTGCAACAGTGATCTGTGTTTGAAAATAGTACAGTTGTCTTAGTGAAACTTACCATAACAGTACATGTTCTAGTAGATCACTGTGGCATTAGCCTCCCCTCCCTCTAGCCCCTTTTCTTGCTTGTATTTCTGGTGTTCCCAGAGTCCATACTTTTTGTATATAGTTACTAGTATTGTTCTTCAGAGCTGTTGTCTCCTTCCTGGGGAAAAATGCTCTGAAGCTTTTCACTTTCCAGCTATCTTTTTTATGGAGCGTTACTTGACCTTTTGACAGTTGGAATGTATGGAAAGCATCCGTAGTTTTTTAGAAGCTGGCCAGTTGCAGTGCGGAAGGATGTCTATTGCTTAGGCTTCTACAAGAATGATCTATTAAACATCTGATGTTAAGGTAAATTTCACTTATGTGACTGCACTGTCTTCATTATCCACATTCATCCAGATGTTCTTCGTGTTTCACTGTTGCAGTCATCACACTTTGGTTATCTGCCTGCAGGTAGCCCTCAGTCAGCCCGAATACCAGAGACTTAGTATTTCTGCATCGGTTGCTGTCACTCCAGGACTGATGCCAGGTCATTAGGGGTATAAAAACAGGCAGCCATTACTTCAGTCTTTCTTGCCGAGGAGCCCGAGTGCCGGTCGGCCGTTACCTGAGTTTTCGTTTCCGAAATGAATTATCCTGAAGTCTTTTAAAGCTAAGTACCTCGTTGGGGATCCTTTTTTCTTGCTCTAACCGATGTCAGAAAAAGTTAACAATTATCTTGCCTATGGAAAGCAAATACCACACTGAGATTTCCATTCTTACTACTGCGTCACCTGTTTAGGCCCAGACCACGACGTACCTTGCTTTCGGTTTTGTGCCTTGTTCAACGCCCAAACTATTCATCATCGGGCCCTTATTGTCACTAAATGCATTTGTTCTCGATCTCCGTATTCCGAAATGGCTTCGGTAAGCCATCCGACTACCGATCTTCCGAAGAAACGTAAGGATAAAGGCAGAGACAGACCGCACAGGTCCAAAGCTGCCGACAACACTTCCGTTAAGCTAGTCACCAGTTCGCCGGTACTCACTGAGGCGCTTTCGCAGCCCCTGATGCCTGCTTCACTAGATTCACAAGCCTCTACTGAGACCCATTCAGAGTCTGGTATGCCCCAAGACTCTTCTTTGACTGTGGAACCTTCGGATGTCTCTACCTTGGATGGGTCCGGAGCCGCTGAGCAGGCAGCTGCTTCTGAGGAAGTTCTGTGCACTACCGATGTTCGACACAAACTGATGACTTCTTTCACGTCTTCAGTTCTGTCTAAAACTACCGAGTTTCTAAGGCCAAGAGTACACGCTACTCCTAAAAAACCCGACGACTAAAGCTCATGCACCTGCTACCTTGCCACACCATCAAATGCTTAAAATGGTATAAGACCTTACTATGCTGATTAGGGGAAGTCAGCCTTCCCCTGCTAAGAGAAAAAGAGACCTGTCCTCAGCAGCTTCAGCAGACCAAGAGTCCGACTACTGTGAGATATCTGATTAGAAGACATGCCCTTATCTGCTTATGAAGATTCAGATGCAGGGGAATCCATTCCCTCTGCCTCTCCTCCAGAGGATTTTTCTTTTGGTGAAACCTTACATACTTTAAGAGAGCATTTCCACTGGGAATGCCAAGGCTATCCTCAGTCCAAAAAGAGACTCAGAGAATTTCTAGATTTGCCAAAATATATGCCTTTAGCAATACCCCCAGTTCTGGAGATTCTGGATGATGTCTTTATGGATTCCAGTTTACCTCCTGATACTTTACCCCCTGCTCCTAGGAAACCAGACAGGTACTACAGAGTACCTGACTCTCATAAATTCCTCTTCAAAAATCCTACTGTTGACCCAGATATCATCTCCCAGGGGCCTAAAGGTATCAAAGCAACTACAGCTAAGAATCCCACCCCTTCAGACAGGGATTCCAGAGCTTTGGACAGATGGGGTAAAAAAATATATACCTCTGCAACTCTTGCCATTAGGGCTTTGAATTGTCAGTTTCACATGCTGAAGTACCAACAACATATTATGGAATTTATTAAGCAAAACATAGCTATCTTTACAGACTGTGCAGAAAATAAAGAATTGCAAGAGCTTATGCATTTTGCAAGCCAAGTCAGCAAGCATACATTGCAGTGTGGCTTTGATGCTCTAGAAGCATCTTGCAGGGCAGTTGTCACTGGTTCTGTACTAAGAAAGCATGTTTGGCTTAAGGAGCAGGCCTTGCCAGACCATGTCGAATCAAAGTTATTAGACGTTCCTTTGAACAAGGACAATCTGTTTGGTACCAAAACAGAAGAGGGTCTTAAAAAGATGGAAGAAAAAGCTAAATCTATGCAGACAGTCAAATAATTCTTGGAAGTGCAGCCTCCTAGATTCAATAGGCATTGCCCCTCAAAACGTTGGTCCTGTCCAGCCCCCTCAAGGCCATCTCAAACTAGACCCAGGGGAAACAGACCACCCAGACTACAGTCTCAGGGTATGCAGAGATCTAAGCAATGGAGTGCCTCCACCTCTAAAGCAGGTAGTGCTAAGCCAACCCCTTACGAAAAGAATTCCCAATGACTTCTCCCCACCTCTGCCGAACTGCTTGTGCCCCTAGGAGGAAAACTTGCCCTTCATGCAAAAATCTAGATTCCATCAACAAAGACCAATGGGTCCTCAACATTGTATACCAGGGGTACAAATTTTACTTCCACTCACTGCCAACCCCAAAAGGATTCCAAGACCTTCCTCCAAACGAGTGGGCAGAGGCACAAAACCAAGTTCAATCCCTGCTCTCTATAAGGGCAATTCATCCTATTCCTGCAGAACAGATAGGTCAAGCATTCTATTCCAGACTTTTCCTGGTACCCAGAAAAGAGGGCTCTTGGCACCCAATCCTACATCTTTCAGTTCTCAACAACTTCCTGGTGGTACCAAAATTCAAAATGCTCACCCTGCAACAGCTTCTACCTATGCTAGCCAATGATGCCTGGTTAGTCCCCCTAGACTTAAAAGAAACCTATCCGTACATCCCTATAAGGGAGTCATGCAGAAACTATCTATGCTTCAGGGCAGGATCTATGCATTATCAGTTCTCTCCGCTTCCCTTTGGCTTATCCACTGCTCCGAGTATTCACAAAATGCCTGGCTGCAGCCGTTGCTTACTGCAGACAGAGAAATATCCAAATTTACCCATACTTGGACAACTCCTGATTCAGGCAGACAGTCAGGAAATGCTGTTGCAGCACCTGGCATTTGTAAAAAACCTTCTAACATCCCTGGGGTACACCATCAATGAAAAGAAATCAAAACTAGTCCTCAGTCAAAAGATTGTATTCCTGGGAGCAAGCTTGGACACAGCATCCCAGATGACATTCCTCACTCCAGAAAAACAAGCCTATCTGACAGACTGTTTTACTCAAATGGCCACCAGAACCCAGCTATCTGCAAGGAAAATCCTGCAGGCCCTAGGTTCATGGCTTCATGCATCCTACTAATTCCATATGCCGGACTGCATATGAGGAAACTTCAGTGGTACTTAAAAAGTCTTTGGTGCCAACATTCTCAGGACCTGGAAACCGTCATTCCTATCATACCCTGTCTAAGGACAGAGTTTCTTTGGTGGGCAGCAGCATGCAACCACAACAAGGGACTGCCCTTTACTCAACCCCACGCCACCCAGACCCTAACCACAGACGCATCAGACTATGCCTGGGGGACAGACATGGACGGCAAGTGCATTCAGGGCCACTGGAGCCTAAGTCATATTCATCTGCACATCAACCAAAAAGAGATGCTAGCTGTGCAGCATGCTCTGACAGCTTTCAGATCCCTACTCTCACCAGGACACATGCTGATAAAAACAGACAACACCACAGTTATGTGGTACATCAACAGGCAGGGGGGAACCCACTCTTACCCACTCTGCAGGCTAGCCATGGCCCTGTGAAACATGGCCTTGGACATGTAGGTCCATCTGCAAGCTCAGTTCCTCCCAGGCAAGCAAAACTCACTGGCAGACGACATAAGCAGAAATCTCTTAGACCCACATGAGTGGCAATTAGAGCCCAACACCTTCAACCTTCTGATTCAGAAATGGGGGACCCCAGAGGTGTATGTCTTTGCCTCCCCCTGCAGTCACCAGCTCAGCAAATTATGCACCGGGCCTGGAAAGTGGATGCCCTATCCTTCCAGTGGGTAAATCTCTCAATCTATGCCTTTCCCCCCTCTGCCCCTTCTCTCAAGAGTATTGCTCAAGATAAGACAGGACAGACCAAGGACAATTCTGATTGCCCTGGACTGGCCATGCCAGGACTGGTACCCACTCCTGCACATTCTGTCACCGGTGCCACCTTGGCACCTACACCAGAACCTAACCTCCTGCTCTCTCAGCAGGGGGGGCAGATCTTGCATCCGCAACTGAAAACCCTAAATCTTGCAGCCTGGCTTATTCCTTGAATTCTCCCCCAGTAACCAGCCTGAGCAAGCAGGTGCTGGACATCATTCTTGAAGCCAGAAGACCCAGTAGAAGTAAATCCTATGCTGATAAGTGGAAAAGATACTGCTCCTGGATTCACTCTAAAGGAGAGGACAACACTGAGCCACCTCTCTTCTCTCACCCCCTTATCAAACAGTTCCTGAGAGGAGCAAACAACTTAAGGCCGCCAAGGAGAGCACCCACCCCTGCTTGGGACCTTAACTTTGTACTGCAAGAGTTCACGCTTCCCCCCTTTGAGCCTGCAGCATCAGCAGAGTTAAAATTCCTCTCTTGGAAAACAGCCTTGCTTCTGGCCATCACTTCAGCTAGAAGAGTATCTGAGCTACAAGCACTGATGGCTGTGGAACCCTTCAATATTTTCCATGCTGACAGGGTTTCCCTCAAGACTAACCCTTCCTTTATGCCTAAAGTGATGTCCAGTGTGGCTCTTAACCAATCCATTTGCCAACTTTCTTCCCTAATCATCAAAATAAAGGGGAAAGGGTCCTGCACTCCTTGGACATGCACAGACAGCTAAGAGTCTACCTTGATAGGACTAAGCCCTTCAGAAAATCTGACCAGTTACTAGTCAGCTATGCACCAGGGGCAGAGAGCAAGGCCATTTCAAAACAAACAGTTTCCAAATGGATAACACACTGCATCCATTTCTGCTACAAGCACCATGGGAAACCAACCCCTCAGGGGGTCAGAACACATTCCACTAGGGCAACTTCTACCTCTACAGCATTTATCACGAGATTCCTTACAAGGGACATCCTGGAAGCTGCTACCTGGAGTTCTGTACACACCTTCACCAAGATTACCACCTGCCTATCTTTTCCAAATCCAGGGCAGGTTTTGCAACAGCAGTCCTGCAAGGCATACTAGCCAGCCCCAACTCTTCTTGACTGTCTCCACCCTTCTTCAGCTTTGGGAATCTACCCAAGTGTGATGACTGCAACAGTGAAACACGAAGAACATAGTACAGATGATGATGTTCGTGTTTCACTGTTGCAGTCATTACATTTGGGTAATCTGCTGGCAGGTTGCTCTCAGTCGGCCTGAATAACAATGTCTTGCGTCCTGTGTCGGTTGCTGTCTCCTTTTCCATGACATCAGGTTGTCAGGGGTATAAAACATGCAGCTGACACCATTTTATTCAGTCTTTCTTGCCACGCGGTGCCCAAAGCAGAAGCAGTTTGCAAGTCCCGGTCGGCCGACTCCTGAAATTTTCGTATTCGAGTTTCAGAACCAAAGTCTTCAAACTAAAGCTAAGTACCCTGTTGGGGAAACTTTTTCTTGCTCCTTACCGATGTCAGTAAAAGTTAATAATTGCATTACTTGTGGGAAGCAAATACCTCATAAGGGTTTTCATTTGTACTGTATTCCTTGCCTAGGCCCAGATCACAACGTGCCTTGCTGTCGGTTTTGTGCTAGATTTAACCAACGCACTATTAAGCGTCGGTGTATTTTTGCTTCTAAATATTTTGGTGCAAGATTTAATTATCCTGAAATGTCGTCGGTTAGCAATCCGACTACCGGAGTTCATAAAAAATGCAAAGAAAAAGACAGAGACAGACCATTGAGGTCCAGAACCGACGACGAAGCTTCTCCTAAGCCAGTCGCCGGTACTCTGTGAGGCGCTTTCACAACCCCTGATACCCGCTACTTTTGAGTCGCAGGCCTCTACCGAGACCCATTCGGAGTCCGGTATGCTGCTTGATTCTCAGAGTATTGAACCCGTGGATGTCTCTCCCTTGGATGGGTCCGGAGCTGCTGAGCAGGCACGGGCTTCTGAGGGTGTTTTCAGGCCTCAACATTTTTATATTAAACCGACACCAGCAACAAAAACAAGGTCAAAAACAACTTCTATGTCTAAAAAACCAATGCATGAGCCACGTGCTGAGGCCCCTATGCCTAAAAAACAGATGATCAAAATGGCTGACGATTTAATTACCTTGATCAAGACTTTTCCGGGTACCCAGAAAAGACAATTCATGGCGTCCAATACTGGACTTATCGATTTTGAACATGTTCCTGGACATTCCAAAATTCAAAATGCTGACTTTACAACAGCTACTGCCTATGCTAGGCAGGAATGCATGGTTAGTAACTCTAGACTTAAAAGAGGCATACCTGCATATCCCAATAAAGGAATCCCGCAGAAGATACCACCGCTTCAAAGCAGGTTTTTTGCATTACCAATTCTCTGCACTGCCCTTTGGCTTATCTGCTGCACTCAGGGTCTTTACAAAATGCCTGGCACCAGTAATTGCATTCTGCAGACAAGACAAAGAAGCATTCAAATTTATCCTTATCTGGACGACTGTTTCATTCAAGCAGAGGACAAGGACACTCTTTTTCACCATCTGGCGTTTGTAAAAAGGCTTCTAGCATGCCTAGGGTACACCATAAACGAAAAGAAATCACAACTGGTACCCTCTCAAATAATAACATTCCTGGGTGCAAGCTTGAATACAACTGCCCAGATAGCTTACCTCATGCCAGACAAACAAAGGCATCTGACAACATACTTCAAACAAATGGCAACAAAAACCCAGTTATCTGCAAGACAAATTCTGCAGGCTTTGGGGTTCATGGCATCCTGCATTCTACTAATTCCATATGCGAGACTGCGTATGAGGAAACTTCAGTGGTACCTAAAAAATTTATGGAGTCAACATTGTCACAGTCTGGAAACAATGATTCCTCTCATTCCCTGCCTACAACAGGAGTTTCTTTGGTGGGCAGAGACATGTCATCAAAACAAGGGACTGTCATTCACTCTACCCCCGGCCACCCAAACCCTAACTACAGATGCATCAGAATATGCTTGGGGGGCCCACCTGGCAGGGAGATGCATTCAGGACAAATGGAGCCCAAACCAAAAGCATCTGCCTATCAACCAGAAAGAGATGCTAGCTGTTCAGAATGCCCTGACAGCCTTCAAGGACTTACTTCATCCAGGACAACAGCTGATAAAGACGGACAACACCACAGTTATGTGGCACATAAACAAGCAGGGGGTTACACATTCCTACCCCCTTTGCAGACTAGCTATGGCCTTGTGGAACACAGCCTTGACTTACCAAATACATCTTCAAGCTCAATTCCTGCCAGGAAAGCAAAATACTCTGGCAGACCACCTAAGCAGAAATCTTATGGACCCACACAAATGGAAACTGGATCCACAAATCTTCAGCATGTCATCACAGAAATGGGGGTGCTCAGACATAGATCTATTTGCCTCGCCTGAAAATTGTCAGCTGGACAAATTCTGCACAAGAACTCATCACAAAAAAGCATGGAAAGTGGATGACCTATCCTTCAGCTGGAAAAACCTGTCAGTCTATGCCTTTTTCCCTCTGCCTCTACTCTCCAAGGTCTTACTAAAAGTCAGACAGGAAAAAACAAAAATGATCCTAATTGCTCCGGACTAGCCCCGCCAGCACTGGTACCCACCTTTAAGGAATATGTCTTACCTTCCTCCATGGTACTTGCCTCAAATACCTCATCTACTGTCTCAGCAGAACTATCAAATTCTGCGCACTCAGCTCCAAACTCTGAATCTTTCAGCATGGGTAATCAACTAATTATTCAAACAACACCTCTCAGTAAATCTGTGATGGATGTCATTTTGGAAGCCAGAAGGCCTAGTACTAAAAAATCTTATGCTGATAAATGGAAGAGATTCTGTGCTTGGAACCAAGCACAAGGAAGAGACACAGCAAAGCCCAATATTCCTCAGATTTTACAATATTTGACTGAGATGCTTGACAAGGGTCTATCTTTTTCTTCAATAAAAATCCATGCCTTTGCCATCTCGGCTCATTACAACACAGAGCCTCCCCTCTTTTCTCATCCTCTGCTTGAACAGTATCTTAGAGGGGCCAAAATTTTAAGGCCTCCCAGAAGATCACCAACTCCTGCATGGGACCTCAATTTTGTGCTGGAAAAACTCACCCTGCCTCCTTTTGAACCAGCAGCTACTGTGGATATAAAATTTCTATCTTGGAAAACAGCTTTTCTCTTGGCAGTCACTTCAGCAAGAAGGGTTTCAGAACTACAGGCTTTCATGGCAGTGGAGCCTTTTATTATATTTTACCCAGACAGGATGTCCCTCAGGACCAATCTTTCTTTTATGCCTAAGGTGGTATCCAGTGTGGCTCTTAACCAGACCATTCACTTGCCAACATTTTACCCAAATCCACAGAACAAGGGGGAGTGGATTCTGCATTCATTGGATGTACACAGACAACTAAGATTCTACTTAAACAGGACCAAATCTCTAAGAAAGTCTGAGTAACTACTGGTAGCATTTGCTGCAGGGTCAGAGGGGAAGGCTATATCAAAGCAGACTATTTCTAAGTGGATAAGCCACTGCATTCGTTTCTGCTGTTTGCACCATGGTAAACCTGTGCCCAAGGGGATCAGATCACATTCCACCAGGGCTGCCTCTACTTCAGCAGCTTTTCTCAGAGGGGTCCTAACCAAAGACATTCTAGAAGCTGCTACTTGGAGGTCTGTTCATACCTTCACAAAGCATTATCATTTACCTCTCTTCTCCAAATCCAGGGCAGGCTTTGCCACTGCAGTCCTGCAGGGCCTTTTAGCCGCTCCTAATGCTGTTTAGTTCCATCCTACCATCCATAGCTTTGGGATTCCATCCAAATGTAATGATTGCAACAGTGAAACACGAACAACATAGTACAGTTGTGTACACTTACCATAAATGTAGATGTTTGAGTGTATTCATTGTTGCAGTCCGGGTTACCCACCAGCCACCCCCCCCCCCTTTCTGTACCTTCCCTTGCCTTCATTATACTCAAAAGCCTTTGTGGTGTATTTGCTTTTAGTTGAAGGTAAAGTTTATGTTTCTAAAAGTGCATTTATATATTTACTGTTTATATATATATATATATATATATATATATATTTGCTCCACATTTGGGGGGCACCTGACATCTGGAGCAAGAAAAACTGAATAAAATGGCATCGGCTACATGTTTTATACCCCTGATGACCTGACATCATGGAGAAGGAGACAGCAACCAATGCAGGACCCAAGACTTTGTTATTCAGGCCGACTGAGGCAACCTGCCAGCAGATTACCCAAATGTAATGACTGCAACAGTGAATACACTCGAACATCTACATTTATGGTAAGTGTACACAACTGTACTTTCTTCATGTTTCACTGTTGCAATCATTACATTTGGGTTATCTGCTTGCAAGTAGTCCTCAGTCGGCCTAATTATCAAAGTCTTGGGTCCTGCGTCGGTTGCTGTCTCATCTTCCATGATGTCAGGGGTATAAAGTAAGCAGCCGACGCCATTACATCAGTCTTTCTTGCCGTGCGGTGCCCGAAGCAGAAGCAGTTCACAAGTGCCGGTCAGCCGACTCCTGAAATTTTTGTTTTCGAGTTTCAGATCTGAAGTCTTCAACTAAGCTAAGTACCCCATTGGGGATCCTTTTTCTTGCTCTAAACCAATGTCAATAAAAGTTAACAGTTGTATTTCTTGTGGAAAGCAAATACCTCATAAAGATTTTCATTCATACTGCATTCCTTGCTTAGGCCCAGACCATGAAGTACCTCGCTGTTGGTTTTGTGCCTTATTCAAACCTCGAACTATTCGTCGTTGGTTTATTTTTGCATCTAAATATTTTGGTACTCGGTTCAATTATCCAGAAATGGCTTCGGTAAGCCACCCGACTACCAACATTCCGAAAAAACACAAACATAAAGACAGAGACAGACCGCATAGGTCCAAAGCTGCCGACGACACTTCTCCTAAACTAGTCGCCAGTTTGCCGGTACTCAGTGAGGTGCTTTCGCAGCTCCTGATACCCGCTACTTCAGATTCGCTGACTTCTACTGAGACCCATTTGGAGTCCAGTATGCTGCGAGATGCTTCTTCGACTGTTGAACCTGCGGATGTCTCTACCTTGGATGGGTCCGGAGCCGCTGTGCTGGCACTGGCTTCTGAGGGTGCATTCAGGCCTACTGATTTGTATATTAAACCAACGCCATCTTCTTCTTCTTCAAGGCCTAAAGCTCAATCCATGCCTAGAAAACAGACGCCCAGACTGCATGGTCAGGCCCCTATGCCTAAAAAACAAATGGTAAGAATGGCTGAAGACCTTATTACATCAGGGGAAGCCACCCTTTTCCCTCTAAGAGACCTAGAGCTGATTTTCCTTCTGATTCTTCTGATCAGGATTCTGAAAGTTCTGTTTTCCCTCATGACTAGGAGTTGCCCTTATCTACCTATGAGGATTCTGATGCAGAGGACTGCATTCCCTGTTCTTCCCCTCCAGAGGATTTCTCTTTTGATGAAACCTTGCATACTCTTAGGGAGCATTTCTGCTGGGAAAGCCAGGATTACACTGACTCCAAAAAGAGGCTTAGGGAATTCTTACTCCTACTTCAACACAGGCCTTTAGCTATCCCTCCTGTACTGGATATTGTAGATGATGCCTTCTCGGAATCTAGCCTGGCACCTGACTCTCTACCTCCGGCTCCCAGAAAACCTGACAGGTATTACAGGGTACCTGACTCTCACAAGTTCCTCTTTAAGAATCCTGCTGCGGATCCTGAGACCATTTCACAGGGACCCAAAGGTATTTAAGGCGACTACTGTCAAAAACCCTACCCCTTCTGATAGAGATTCCAGGGCCCTGAACAGGTGGGGGTAAGAAGGTATACACTTCTGCAACTTTGGCCATTAGGGCCTTAAATTGCCAGTTTCATATGTTAAAGTATCAGCAGCATATTATTGGATTGCTTAAACAGAAAATGATGTTGATTCCTGACTGTGCTGAAAATAAAGAATTACAAGATTTATACCCCTGATGACCTGACATCATGGAGGAGGAGACAGCAACCAATGCAGGACCCAAGACTTTGTTATTCAAGCCGACTGAGGCAACCTGCCAGCAGATTACCCAAATGTAATGACTGCAACAGTGAATACACTCGAACATCTACATTTATGGTAAGTGTACACAACTGTACTTTCTTCGTGTTTCACTGTTGCAATCATTACATTTGGGTTATCTGCTTGCAAGTAGCCCTCAGTCGGCCTAATTATCAAAGTCTTGGGTCCTGCGTCAGTTGCTGTCTCATCTTCCATGATGTCAGGGGTATAAAGTAAGCAGCTGACGCCATTACATCAGTCTTTCTTGCCGTGCGGTGCCCAAAGCAGAAGCAGTTCACAAGTGCCGGTCAGCCGACTCCTGAAACTTTTGTTTTCGAGTTTCAGATCTGAAGTCTTCAACTAAGCTAAGTACCCCATTGGGGATCCTTTTTCTTGCTCCAAACCAATGTCAATAAAAGTTAACAGTTGTATTTCTTGTGGAAAGCAAATACCTCATAAAGATTTTCATTCATACTGCATTCCTTGCTTAGGCCCAGACCACGACGTACCTCGCTGTTGGTTTTGTGCCTTATTCAAACCTCAAACTATTCGTCGTTGGTTTATTTTTGCATCTAAATATTTTGGTACTCGGTTCAATTATCCAGAAATGGCTTCGGTAAGCCACCCGACTACCAACATTCCGAAAAAACACAAACATAAAGACAGAAACAGACCGCATAGGTCCAAAGCTGCCGACGACACTTCTCCTAAAGTAGTCGCCAGTTTGCCGGTACTCAGTGAGGTGCTTTCGCAGCTCCTGATACCCGCTACTTCAGATTCGCTGACCTCTACTGAGACCCATTTGGAGTCCAGTATGCTGCGAGATGCTTCTTCGACTGTTGAACCTGCGGATGTCTCTACCTTGGATGGGTCCGGAGCCGCTGTGCTGGCACTGGCTTCTGAGGGTGCATTCAGGCCTACTGATTTGTATATTAAACCAACGCCATCTTCTTCTTCTTCAAGGCCTAAAGCTCAATCCATGCCTAGAAAACAGATGCCCAGACTGCATGGTCAGGCCCCTATGCCTAAAAAACAAATGGTAAGAATGGCTGAAGACCTTATTACATCAGGGGAAGCCACCCTTTTCCCTCTAAGAGACCTAGAGCTGATTTTCCTTCTGATTCTTCTGATCAGGATTCTGAAAGTTCTGTTTTCCCTCATGACTAGGAGTTGCCCTTATCTACCTATGAGGATTCCGATGCAGAGGACTGCATTCCCTGTTCTTCCCCTCCAGAGGATTTCTCTTTTGATGAAACCTTGCATACTCTTAGGGAGCATTTCTGCTGGGAAAGCCAGGATTACACTGACTCCAAAAAGAGGCTTAGGG